>NC_091952.1:18089293-18184293 GCF_031021105.1 Erythrolamprus reginae
GGAAACATTGTTTCGTCTAACAAACGTTTCACCTTACAAACCTCGTCCCGGAACCAATTAAGTTCATAAGATGAGGTATCACTGTATTTGACTTCTTTTTATTGTTGCAAGCTGCTCTGAGTCCCATTGGGATTGAGCGGCATAGAAGTTGAATCGGAGAGGGGCGGCATACAAATCTAATAAATAATAATAATAATAATAATAATAATAATAATAATAATAATAAACAAACAAACAAACAAACAAACAAATCTCTAATAAATAGGAACTTTGAGGAACATCTAGCCTCAGAGTTTTCTTTCATTGGGGGTGTTTATTGGAACAATGATGCTATACTGAAGAACAATAAACTATTAAAATCCCATCAAACTATTGTGAGAAATGGTAATGGTGCAATGTATCATTTTTTATTTTTAACATGTTAATGTTAATAAATACAATCCATACAAGAGAAAGCTCTTTTGGGTCCTCCATAATTGTTAAAAGTGGAAAGGGATCCTGAGTGTAAAATTAAGGAACAGTGTCTTGGGAATAACTTCAACCTTCATTGGCAAATTGTGGCAGTAACTGTCCATGGAAAATGGTAGCCATTCCTGAAGCTAATTTTGATTTCATATGAAAAACTCAATTAGCTACATTTTGTGCAGTAGAGGTGGCACGTTAATGTGAACACTTATGCAATACTCAAGTATTCGAGAACAAATATTGTATTCAGTTCTGGAGATCTCACCTACAAAAGTTTAGTTGGTCCCATCAACTAAACAATGCCGCTTGGCGGGACCCAGGGGAAGAACCTTCTCTGTGCCGGCCCCGGCCCTCTGGAACCAATTCCCCCCAGAAATTAGAATTGCCCCCAACCTCCTTGCCTTTCGTAAGCTACTTAAAACCCACCGCTGCCTCCAGGCATGGGGGAATTGGGATACTCTTTCCCCCTAGGCCTTTACAATTTTACGCATGGTATGTTTGTATGTATGTTTGGTTTTTATATTAATGGGTTTTTAATCGTTTTTAATATTGGATTATTATTGTACGCTGTCTTATTATTGGCTGTTAGCCGCCCCGAGTCTCCTGAGAGGGGCGGCATACAAATCCAATAAATAAATAAAAAGATATTGATAAAATTGAACGGGTCCAAAGACGGGCTACAGAAATGGTGGAAGGTCTTAAGCATAAAACCTATCTGGTAAGACTAAATGAACTCAATCTGTATAGTCTGGAGGACAGAAGGAAAAGGGGGTGACATCATTGAAACATTTAAATATGTTAAAATAAATAAGGTTCAAGAGGGAAGTGTTTTTAATAGGAAAAGTGAAAACAAGAACAAGGGGGCACAATCTGAGGTTAGTTGGGGAAAAGATCAGAAGCAACGTGAGAAAATATTATTTTATTGAAAGAGTAGTAGATGCTTGGAACCAACTTCCAGCAGACGTGGTTGGTAAATCCACAGTAACTGAATTTAAACATGCCTGGGATAAACATATATGCATCCTATGATAAAATACAGGAAATAGTATAAGGGCAGACTAGATGGACCATGAGGTCTTTTTCTGCCGTCAGACTTCTATGTTTCTCTGTTTCTATATTCAGAAATATGTTGGATGGTTGACTTTATTTATTTTGTTTGACTTCTATGCCGCCCAATCCCAATAGGACTTGGTGAGATAGTAATGGAGCTCAAGTGAACCTCTATTTAATTTCTAAATCTGATACTTTATATATAAAGAGAGAGACTACATTTAGACTTGAGAGTCAATAGGGAATAAAAGAGTCTCATTTTAGCAAATTGCCTAGAAGGAATATAGAAAAACAGGATTCCCTCTTTCGATAAATATGGGTCAGATCTCTGAAGGATTGGGATGGCTAAATGTTCAAGAATGCTTCACATCTTTTGCAAAAGGAGAACATAAACTATTAGAAACATAGAAGACTGAATTCGGTATATCCGAATTTAATAGACCCTACCAAGACCATAAAATATAAAGATATTTTACATCCAAATGGAGAACTTAAAACTAAACAAGAATTGGAAATACAAAATTATAGGATGGACGAGTGGACATATATACAAATAAAATCAAGATATAATAAGGATAAACAAATACCAGGTATAGCAAATTCCACCCAAACTCTAGACAAGATCTTAACAGGAAACGCTGAAAAACAGATAACCAAACTATACCAGATTTTACTAGAACACGAGAAAGAAAAAGAGATGATTAAAAATCCAATGGTAGCCTGGGAGAAAAACCTACAAAGAAAAATCCATATAGCAGAATGGGAGAAAACATGGAATACAATAACCAAAATCACCCTATCATCAGCCTATAAAGAAAACTATTACAAACTATTTTACAGGTGGTATCTACCACCGGCAAGACTTGCCAAAATTTACCCAGCACTACAAAATGTATGTTGGAAATGCAATAAAGAAAAAGGAACTTTCTTCCATATGCGGTGGTCCTGCCCTAAAATCCAAAAAATTTGGGAAACAATTTACAAATGGTTAAAGGAAATCACGAAGGAGGAAATAGAGTACTCACCGGAGGGGATGCTCCTCGGAATTTGGAAAAAATCTTACTCGAAACAAACCCTTTTTTTAGTGACTCACATAAATACAGCTACAAGAATTGCAATTGCGCAAACATGGAAGAACAAACAGACCCCCAATATAAATTTAATAATAGAAAAAATATATACATGTGCAGAAATGGATAAATTGACAAACCTACTTAAGGGAAACAGAATCAACGAAACTAAAAGCATGTGGAACAATTGGCACGAGTGGATTCAAAGGAAAAGATTTGTATAACCTTATACAAAATAGCAGTACAAACCTTAAAAAAAATATGAAAATACCATTTGAATGTTTTTACCCTGTTTTGCATTGCATAGTATTAAGTTAATATTATCCATATAACAACTGTAACCGGTAAAAAAGTTGGATAAGACCTGTAAACTGTATAAACAAATTGTGATATATGTATCTATAAAACAATAAAAAGATTTGCAAAAAGAAAAGAAAAGAAAGAAACATAGAAGACTGACGGCAGAAAAAGACCTCATGGTCCATCTAGTCTGCCCTTATACTATTTCCTGTATTTTATCTTAGGATGGATGGATGTTTATTGCAGGCATGTTTAAATTCAGTTACTGTGGATTTACCAACCACGTCTGCTGGAAGTTTGTTCCAAGGATCTACTACTCTTTCAGTAAAATAATATTTTCTCATGTTGCCTTTGATCTTTCCCCCAATTAACCTCAGATTGTGTCCCCTTGTTCTTGTGTTCACTTTCCTATTAAAAACACTTCCCTCTTGAACCTTATTTAACCCTTTAACATATTTAAATGTTTCGATCCTGTCCCCCCTTTTCCTTCTGTCCTCCAGACTATACAGATTGAGTTCATGAAGTCTTTCCTGATACTATTGAGTTACTCATGGAAGCCACAGCCATTGCACAGAAATAATACAGGTGAAAATCAAAAATATATTTGCTTTCATATAAATGGTTAGGCAGGAATATCTCTTCATTTGGGCATGACCAAGGGAGTGGTTTTTTTTGCAAAGATTCTTTGGGGTAAATGCAGAATTTTGCAAACTGCAAAGTCCTATTTATCCCAACTCGCTCACAATGAGTTAATTAAGGTAGAGTTTCTATGAATAATTTGACATGCTTCCCTCCAACCTGAGCTGAATCTTTGCTGGCTGCTGCTATCTTTTCATTCCTTCTCAGTCTTTCCACAATCTCAAACAGTATCTAAAATGAATAAGTTATGAGCATCTTCCAACATAGAATGATAATTCACTTGGAGTGCCAATTTCCTCCAACCCAGAAAAATCCAGGGAGGCTTGAATATCGTTCAAGAAGGAATTTCTAAAAGATATTTCTAAATTTCTCTTTATCAGATAATACACTTTTATGACAGGAAGCTATGATGGGTGTCCATCACTGATCCCTTCTTTCTCTTAAGATCACACAATATGTTAACTAGAATTGCTAAAATGTACAATTATATAACTTGGTTAATCTTAAATATATTTTATCTCAACTAGGTTTTTATGGATTTATCTGCTGTGTGAATCCTTCCCATATTATTATGTTATGCCCAGTGAAAGCCTGCAACAAATTTTACTACCACACTGTGGGCATGGCTTATTTTGTGGGTGTGGCCTGCCAACCATGTGACCGGGGATGATGGCTTAAAGTTCATGTGATTGGCTTAAAGGTGGCCAACTTGACATCACTCACGTCAAGGGTTAGGGTTAGGGTACCTGGCCTCTTCTTGCCTCAAAGAGATACAATTTCCCTTACTATTACTGAACATCCAAAATATACTATTTAATTCTATGTGTATATTATTTATTAGATTTTTATGCCGCCCCTCTCCATAAACATATATGCCATATGTTTACATACATATACATATTACACAGAGGCACACAAAAATATACATTATCTGCTATATAAAGTGTATGTATACACATGCATGCACAGCTCTTCTAAAATTATACATATTCAACCTTATTTACTGCAATAGGAAAAACATACCCAGAGTCCAGAAGGGTAAAAACATTTTCTACCAGTTCTGTGTACCTGATCAAAGCTTTTCTACCGGTTCTGCATACTTGACCATACCCATAGGAGCCCATCACTGTTTATGTCCATTGTTTATGATTTAATGTGCAGGATAAAACAAATAGTCAGTCAATAGTTCTATTAATCAGATTAAGTGGCTACAGGTAGAACTGAAGTTTACTGTGATCAGTTTTTCAATGGAGCAGCATTGGTTGGACAATTTTTGATAAACCTTTTCTTGACCAATTCAATCAGAATAAAACTGGAGGGGACCTTGGAAACATTCCAGTTGAATTCTAAATGGTATAGGGGACCCTATATCATTTCAGACAAGTAACTGTCCAGTCTCTTCTTAAAAAATCTCCAGTGATGAAGCACCCATGACTTCTGTGCACAAGTTGTTCCACTGGTTAATTGTCCTCACTGTTAGGTACTTTCTCCTTAATGCCAGGTTGCTTTTCTCCTTGATTAGATTCTATCCATCATTTCTTACCCTTCCTTCAGGTGTTTTGGAAAACAAATTGACCTTCTTTGTGGCAGCCCCTCAAATACTGGAATACTGCTAGCATGTCAACCCTAGTCCTTCTTTTCTGTAGACTAGCCAAACCTCAATCCTTTTCCCTAAACCAGCCAAACCCAAATCCATTCTCAGAAACAGATCATGAAATGTTTCTTCCCTCCCTCTTCCTTCCTTCCTTCCTTCCTTCTGTTCTGCCGGCGTGTCTCAACCGCCCATAATTACAGGGTAATTAGTCCAGGAAGACACACACCACACGAGAAAAGGAAAACCCAAAAGTTTTTATAAACAGAAAAACAGAAACAGCTCCCTTTTTAAATGTCAAAGGGATTTTCTGGTACACACAAGGCACAGGTTAAATGCAGTCCAATTGCTCACCCAATAACTGGGAAATTGAGTCCAATTCTAAAGTCCAGAGAGTCCACACACACAATCCTGAAAAAACAACCACAATCTTGACAAAACAATGACTCAGATAAACTGCCATGAGACTAAAACACCAGGCTGCACTTTTATCTGTAGCACTAATTACAGCAGCCCCACCCAACCACAGGTGGCCTCATTTTCTCTTGTAATAATCCTTCAGTTGTTGTCTCCTATGCATTACTCTATGCATGCGTGGATGTGTCATTAATTCTTGTTCAGAATCCAGGGATGATACAGATGACTGATCTCCTCCTGGGCTGTCTGCCAAACTCCCCTCTTCCCTGTCACTCACGCTTCCTTGGTCAGAGGAGACTTCGATTCTACTGGGATCAAAACAGGACTGCGGCATGTGGATGTCTCCCCCACCTCCACATTCCTTGGGGCAGGAGCTGGGCCAGAGCTAACCACAACACCTTCCTTCCTTCCTTCCTTCCTTCCTTCCTTCCTTCCTTCCTTCCTTCCTTCCTTCCTTCCTTCCCTCTTCCTTTCACCTTTATTCAGAACAAAGTTGCATTAACTTTGTTCTGAACTCCTTAATTAACTTGCAGTATTTAAGCATCCCCATCTTTGTTCAAGCTTCAACATAAGCATAGAAAACCATGGGCTGTTTTAATGAATAACAGGAGAGGTTGTACTTCTGCAAAGCCAAGCATTTCTTCTGAACTGTTTTGGTACGGTTCGTGCCAATGCTGTATTTTTTTCCTGTTGTTGTCATTAATGTTCTGGTGTGATAACATAAATATTAACACATCCTTAGTAAACATTAGAAATACTTCATCATTTGAAAGACGATCATTTCATGATGTGGTATTAGCCACATGCTGGAATTCATTCATTGAAGATTGAATAATGAGAAAATATGTCATGTAAATATTGGGCCAATGTTTCCATTGGGCTGCCTGTGTTCTCTGAATTCTACTGTAATGTTTGGGAAATGTAATGTGTTCTTTGGAGTTGGACTGGAAATTCTGAATGTTTAGAGAAGCTTGCTGTTCTCAGAGCCACTGCCTTAAATGGGAGAATTTAGAATAACTTCTACATTTTAGCTCTTTCAGTGTGCTTCCAAAATTCAGTAAGTACACTCCAAAAAATATAAATTGTGGAAAAAGTACAGTGTATGGAGCATGTGCAAAACGACATTTTTCTACTCTGCTACTCAGAGTTCTACTCAAACTCTGCTTTCAAAAAGTGCACACACTAGAAAAGGTGTATAGAAAATTACGTCCATTAGGATAAGAATTAGGAAAATGAGAAATTTAGTTAATTGCATCTCTTAGAGTCTATTCTTCAGTTATTTGATTTTAAAAAATAACCTGGAGATTTGTATCTGGATATATATCTATTTCTCTCTCAATGTCTCTCATTTATTATCTATCTTTCTATCTATCTATGATCCATCTGTCTATGATATATCTATCTATCATCTATGCAATCTACCATCTATCATCATCTATTTCTCTGTCTAAATGTTTTTATGCAGAAATACTTCTTCCCTTTCAAATATACTACTGTCTATTATTAATGAACCGCCTACTTATTGTGTATTTGTTTAACAAGAGGCCGGCCCACTGGAATGTGTTAAAAGCAGTGTGTGCTTTATTTTCTTTAGTATAATTTTCATTAAAACATTGAAAAAGAAGATAAAAACTAATACATGTTAATAGATAATGTTCTGATCTCCACTGATAATTGGAATAAAGGATTGCTAAATGCATATATTTGTAAAACACCACGTCATCTTTATTTTTCTTTCTTTTGTTCCACACTGAATCATCTTGGCACACAGCGCTAATCTCTTATCTTAAACTTCTGTATGAAAGGCAACATCAAAATCATTAAAACATCCCACAAGTCATTCTCAGATTTATGGCTAGTCAGAGTTAGCCCAGAGTTATAAAAACTGTATACACAACAGATAATAAAGAAGGAAAAATAATTAAAAAACAAAACAAAAGAGAAAGCAAAAAGTGCAAAGAAAGCAAAAAGTGCAAAGAAAATTAAAGACAAATAGAAAAAGAAGGAAAATGTATAAAGAAGTAGCTTCTCTTATTCTTTGCAGGAAAGTATATATTTTAGCCATGGTGGTGCAGTGGTTAGAATGCTGTTCCCAAAGTCACCCAGCTGGCTTTCACAGCTAAGAAGAGACTAGCAATGGCAATATCAATATCATGTAGACTTATATCCTGCTCCCTAGCACTTTTACAGCTCCCTGTAAGCGGTTTATAGAATCAGCATATTGTCCCAAACAATCTGGGTCCTCGTTTTACCCATCTCGGAAGGGCAGAAGGCTGAGTCAACCTTGAGCCAGTAGTGTGATTTGAACTGCTGAATTTCTGCTAGCAGTTAGCTGAAGTAGCCTGCAGTGCTGCACTCTAAACCACTGTACCACCCCGATTAAAACTCAAGGTCTCCTGCTTTGTAGTCTGTTTCCTTAATTAATCAAGTGCATGGGGTGGGTTCTACCTACCTTTGCCAATGGTTCGCATTATGACATTTTGTGCATGAGTGCATGTTCTGTTGATGCGCGTGCACATTCTCTTCTCTTATCTACCTATCTACCTATCTACCTATCTACCTATCTACCTATCTACCTATCTACCTATCTACCTATCTACCTATCTACCTATCTACCTATCTACCTATCTACCTATCTACCTATCTACCTATCTACCTATCTACCTATCTACCTATCTACCTATCTACCTATCTACCTATCTACCTATCTACCTATCTACCTATCTACCTATCTACCTATCTACCTATCTACCTATCTACCTATCTACCTATCTACCTATCTACCTATCTACCTATCTACCTATCTACCTATCTACCTATCTACCTATGTAGGTTACAGAGGATATAATCATAGTAAAATATGTCAATGGAAGAATAGAAGAAAAGACATAGGAATAAAATGGGAGAAATAATCCTTGGGAATAATAGAGTTCATATACATATGCATGTAGGTAGTAGAAATATAAGAGAGACATTAGGACAGGGTACAGAAGGCACGCTGGTGCAATTATGCACGCCCCTTATTGACCTCTTAGGAATCTGGAGAGGTCAACCGTGGACAGTCTAAGCGTAAAACATTGGAGGTTAGGGGATAACACTACGGAGTCCGGTAATGAGTTCCATGCTTCGGCAACTCAATTTCTAAAGTCGTATTTTTTTACAGTCAGGTTTGGAGCGGTTAATATTAAGTTTGAATCTGTTGTGTGCTCTTGTGTTGTTGTGGCTGAAGCTGAAGTAGTCCTTGACAGGGAGGACGTTGCAGCATATGATCTTGTGGGTAATACTTAGATCATGTTTAAGGCATTGTAGTTATAACCTTTCTAGCCCCAGGCTTTCCCACATGCTTAGTAGCTGGAATCAACCCAAAACACAGCTGAGGAGTTGATCAGCTGTGCTTTGGGTAAAGGAATAAAGGTCAGTTTAAACCTGGGGGCGGCCGGGAGGGCCCTTTTCCAAACAGCAGCAGAGGAAACAACAGTAAAAAAATTGACAAAAATTCCAAAAAAAGATGGTGCAGCCACGAATTGGCACCAACCAAACCAGGGCCATGACACCATCCTGACATCACCAGTGGGTTACTAGTGGTTCAGGCGATCTGGTTCAAACCGGTAGAAACCCATCGCTGCAGGCGGGGGGAGCAAAGGGACTTTCAGAAATTTTATTTAATTTACTAAATTTATAAGCTGCCCAACTCCTTTTGGACTCTGGGTGGCATAAAACAATAAATCAATATAAAAACAGTTAAAACCCCAGAAATA
This sequence comes from Erythrolamprus reginae, assembly GCF_031021105.1. Classification (NCBI taxonomy): domain Eukaryota; kingdom Metazoa; phylum Chordata; class Lepidosauria; order Squamata; family Dipsadidae; genus Erythrolamprus; species Erythrolamprus reginae. Next base: position 18,098,584 of record NC_091952.1, read on the forward strand.
AACCACTCATTCAACAAACATTCATTTCTTCTTGGCTGGAGTTGGTTGGTCTTACTCAACGGCCTCCGGCCTGCCGGCAGAGCCAACTTTCCTAACAGGCAGGAAGCAGCAGGTGAAGCTAGGAAAAATCACATCAGATACATGTACAATTAGCACAGGTGCCCCCCCAAGGCTGTACTCTCACCACTTCTCTTCTCTCTATACACCAATGACTGCATCTCAAACGATCCATCTGTTAAACTACTGAAGTTTGCAGATGATACAACAGTGATTGGACTCATTTGAGACAATGATGAAGCTGCATACAGACGGGAGGTTGAACAACTCACAAAGTGGTGTGACTGGAACAATCTAGAACTGAACACACTCAAAACCATAGAAATGGTGGTAGACTTTAGGAGAAACCCTTCCACCCTTCCACCTCTTGCAATACTAGACAATACAGTATCAACAGTAGAGACTTTCAAATTTCTAGGTTCTAACATATCTCAAGACCTAAAATGGTCACCTAACATCAAAAACATCATCAAAAAAGCACAACAAAGAATGTTCTTTCTATGCCAATTCAGGAAGCTCAAACTGCCCAAGGAGCTGCTGATACAGTTCTACAGAGGAATCATTGAGTCTGTCATCTGCACCTCTATATCTGTCTAGTTTGGTTCTGCAACCCAACAAGACTGACACAGACTTCAGAGGATAATCAGAACTGCAGAAAAAACAATTGCTGCCAACTTGCCTTTCATTGAGGACCTGTATACTGCAGGAGTCAAAAAGAGGGCGGTGAAAATATTTACTGATCCCTCACATGCTGGACACAAATTGTTTCAACTCCTACCCTCAAAACGTTGCTCCAGAGCACTGCACACCAAGACAACTAGACACAAGGAGAATTTTTCCCCAAATGCCATCACTCTACTAAACAAATAATTCCCTCAACACTGTCAAAACTTTTTACTAAGTCTGCACTTCTATTTCTACTAGTTTTTTCTCATCATTCCTATCATCCTTTTCCTCCCACCTATGACTGTATGACTGTAACTTGTTGCTTGTATTCTAAGATTTTTATTAATATTGGTTGTTTCTTCATTACTTATTTGACCTCTATGACAATCAGTGTTGTACCACATGATTCTTGACAAATGTATCTTTTTCTTTTATGTACACTGAGAGCATATGCACCAAGAGAAATTCCTTGTGTGTCCAATCACACTTGGCCAATAAAGAATTCTATTCTATTCTTAAACAAGTTTTCACAGCCTTCTGGAAGACTAGGAGGGTGGGGTCGGTACGAGTCTCCGAGGTAGTTGGTTCCACAGAGCTGGAGCTGCCACAGAGAAGGCCCTCCCATGTGGCCCTGCCAATCGGCATTATTTGGCTGATGGGACCTGCAGAAGGTCAACCCTGGGAAATATGTGGCAGAAGATGGTTCCATAAATAGCCTGGCCCTGTTATTATTATTTTATTATTATTATTTATTAAATGTGTATGCCGCCCCTCTCCATAGACTCAGGGTGGTTCACAGCAATAGTGAACACAATGTAAAATACAAATCTAATATTTAAAAAACTAAAAAACCCATTATTAAAAAACATACACACAACATACCATACACAAATTATATAGGCCTGGGGAAGAGGTCTCAATTCCCCCATGCCTGATGGCAGAGGTGGGTCTTAAGAAGTTTACGAAAGGCAAGGAGGGTGGGGGCAATCCCAATCTCTGGGGGGAGCTGGTTCCAGAGGGCCGGGACCGCCACAGAGAAGGCTCTTCCCCTGGGTCCTGCCAACTGGAAAGGGCCGGCATACAAATATAATAAATTATTGTTATTGTTATTGTTATTGTTATTGTTATTGTTATTGTTATTGTTATTGTTATTGTTATTGTTATTGTTATTGTTATTGTTATTGTTATTGTTATTGTTATTGTTATTGTTATTGTTATTGTTATTGTTATTGTTATTGTTATTGTTATTGTTATTGTTATTCTTATTCTTATTCTTATTCTTATTCTTATTCTTATTCTTATTCTTATTCTTATTCTTATTCTTATTCTTATTCTTATTCTTATTCTTATTCTTACGTATTTTCCGGCGTATAAGACGACTGGGTGTATAAGACGACCCCCTAACTTTTCCAGTTAAAATATAGAATTTGAGATATACTCGCCGTATAAGACTACCCCTCTTCTGACTGTCAAAAACTGAGTCTAGGTCTATGATGTACTTGCATTGAGAAAAAAATCATTTCTGAACATGATAACACAATATTTTAATTACTAATGATGAAGATCTTATTGTTAAAATTATGAATGAATTATTTAGAGAGAGAGAGCCAAGTGGGAGCACTCTTCTGTCTATCTCTCCATATGTCTCTGTCTATCTGTCTTGTCTGCCTCTCATATTTCTCCTCACCACAATTAAGTTTATTATTATAACTCATCATAATTTGTCAACACAAAAAGGTGAACCTGGCTATTTTTCTTTCTCCTACCATCTATTCTGTAGGTATCTTTCAGTCTAACATGCAGCATGCTGACACCTATGTGAAAATCTATTATGGAATGAGAATCTGTATGCGATATCATGATATGGCAATCCAAACAGCCCATCCATTTTTTCCTCTTTCCGCACTTTCTGTCTTTATCCTCTTGCAATGTCACTTAAACAGATTTTAACTTGTCGGGTTTAATTAGTGACCCTGCCAATTTTCAGTACTGTGCAGTGTGCTATGATACAGAGCAGGGTGAATAATATGACCTCAGCTTTTAAAGTTATTTTAAAATGTTGCCTAAGAAATATGGAAAGATGATTCTTTTTGGAGGAAAAGTACATTTTCAATGGTTAAACATAAGAACAAATACAAACAGGCAGAAATAAATGCATCCAGTTTAACATTCAATCATTTCCCTGGCTCTTTTTATTGAAATGAACAAGTTCATACATTCAATTTTGCAACCACTAATAATGTTGGTCAAGTAGGTACAAAAATACCTGGGGAAATGATCAAAGTCTTTCTCTCTGCCCCTCTCTCTCCCTCTCTTTCTCTCTTGCTATCTCTCTCTCTTTCTCTCTCTTTTTTTTGCTTTCTCTCTTTCTCTCCCCCTCTCTCTCCTTCTCTTACTATCTCTTTCTCTCTCTTTCTGTCTCCCCTCTCTCTCTCCCTCTCTTGCCATCTCTTTCTCTCCCTCTCTCTTTCTCTCTCTCCCTCTCTTGCTATCTCTTTCTCTCTTTCTTTCCCCCTCTCTCCCTCTCTCTTTCTCTCTCTCCCTCTGTTACTATCCCCCCTCTCTTTCTCTCTGTCCCTCTCTTGCTAACCCCCTGTCTCCCTCTCTGACGTCCGGCACTGTCCTATATCCGGCGTATAAGACGACCCCCCACTTTGGAAAAGATTTTCAGGGGTTAAAAAGCTGTCTTATACGCCGGAAAATACGGTATTCTTATTCTTATTCTTATTCTTATTCTTATTCTTATTCTTATTCTTATTCTTATTCTTATTCTTATTCTTATTCTTATTCTTATTCTTATTCTTATTCTTATTCTTATTCTTATTCTTATTCTTATTCTTATTCTTATTCTTATTCTTATTCTTATTCTTATTCTTATTCTTATTCTTATGTCGACAGGACCCGGAGAAGGCCAACTCTGCGAGACCGCCTTCTGCCGCACGAATCCCAGCGACCGGTTAGATCCCACAGAGTTGGTCTCCTCCGGGTCCCGTCAACTAAACAATGTCGTTTGGCGGGACCCAGGGGAAGAGCCTTCTCTGTGGCAGCTCCGACCCTCTGGAATCAGCTCCCTCCAGAGATTAGAACTGCCCCCACCCTCCTTGTCTTTCGTACACTCCTTAAAACCCACCTCTGCCGTCAAGCGTGGGGGAACTGAAACATCTCCCCCTGCCTATGTAGTTATTTGTCTATGATATGACTGTATGTATGTTTTTATATATTGGGGTTTCTTGTTTTTTAGACTTTTTAAATGTGTTATTGTTATTTTAGATTCTAACTATTAGATTTGTTATTATATATTGTTTTTATCATTGCTGTAAGCCGCCCCGAGTCTACGGAGAGGGGCGGCATACAAATCTAATAAATAATAATAATAACTCTGTGGGACCTAACTGGTTGCTGGGATTCGTGCGGCAGAAAGCGGTCTCGGAGGTGCCATGGAGGGCTTTATAAGTGATAACCAACATCTTAAATTGCGTCCGGAAACCGATTGGAAGCCAGTGCAGCTCTCGGAGTGTTGGAGTAATGTAGGTATACTTAGGTACACCCACAATAGCTCGCACGGAGTGTTCTGGACTAATTGTAGTCTCTGAATGTTTTTCAAGGGAAATGCTATCAGCACATACAGTACTATTCATATAAAGACTGTTATGAAAAAGACCTCTGTTTGCCGGGGGGGCGGGGGGGGGGTTCGGGTGAGAAAATAAAATATAACAGAAATTGTTACTTGAAAGGCTTCAAAATCTTTTTGTTATCATCTTTTTTTGAAAATGTCATTCTATGCTGTTTATCAAAGGATAGTTTGACAAGATTTGGCAACCACTCATTATGTATACGGCAGAGAAATCAAAGTCTCTACTCGGTGCTTTAAAGATTATTGTCTTTTCAAATGGTTTCTATTGATTACCTGAAAAGAGCCGAAAGGAAAAAAAGAAAAATTGGAAGTGACCAGCAAAATGGAATTATCCTTTATATTCAAGTGATGCTAACAGTACACTAAAAAAATACCTATAATTAATGTATGCACGTTGTAATTTCTAACCGTCGTAACGTTCTCAGTGAGTGGCACAGATTTTCTGAATTCAAGGAGCAGCATTTTCTTTGCTTTCAAGGTCAAGCTTGGAAACAAAGTGAATGTGTTCTATATCGGTTGTTCAGCAATGGAACTTTTAAAGAAATCCCCAAAGCAAAACTTTTCAGGATAGTTGGGAGAAGAACTTGATATAAAGCATGAAGCTTCTGGATCTGTTTGATTAGCTTCAGCCATATTCTATCAATATTTTTTTTTAAACGATGGTTTATTGTATAGGGATGATATGCAAACTAGAGAGAACCAATTCTTTTTATTTATTTATTTATTGTTAGAGTTGAAAGGGACCATGAAGGTCATCAAGTCCAACCCCCTGCCTGAGCAGGAATCCTAAAGCACCCCAGCCAAGTGGCAGTCCAATCTCCTCTTGAAAGTGTCCAGAGTTGGGGAGTTCACAACCTCCGCAGGCAGGTTGTTCCAATGGTTGATCGCTCTGACCGTCAGGAAGTTCTTCCTTACTTCTAGGTTGAATCTCTCCTTGGTCAGCTTCCAGCCGTTGTTCCTCATTCGGCCCTCTGGTGCTCTGGAGAATAGAGTGACCCCCTCCTCTCTGTGGCAACCCCTCATATACCTGTATACAGCTATCATGTCCCCTCTGGCCCTCCTTTTCTCAAGGCTATCCATGCCCAGTTCCCGCAATCTCTCTTCGTAAGTCTTGGTTTCAAGTCCCCTAATCATTTTGGTTGCTCTTTTCTGCACCTTCTCCAGAGTTTCAATGTCTCTTTTGAAGTGTGGTGACCAGAACTGGATGCATTACTCCAGATGTGGTCTGACCAGGGCGTAGTAGAGTGGTATTAATACTTCCCTGGTCTTGGAGTGTATCCCTCTGTTGATGCAGCTTAGGATGGTATTGGCTTTTTTGACTGCTGCTGCACATTGCTGGCTCATGTTTAGTTGATTATCCACCAAGATTCCAAGATCTCTTTCCCAGTTACTGCTGCTAAGTGGGGTTTCTCCCAGGCTGTATGTGTGTCTAGTTTTTTTTTTTACCAAGGTGAAGGACTTTGCTCTTGTCGATGTTGAACATCATGTTGTTAGTGTGGGCCCATAGTGTTAATCTGTCTAGATCTTTCTGTATTTTGAGCCTGTCCTCTAGGGTGTTGGCTACCCCTGCCAGCTTGGTGTCGTCTGCGAATTTGATTAGTTCCCCTTCTAGTCCCACGTCCAGGTCATTAATGAAAATATTGAAGAGTACAGGGCCCAGGACGGAACCCTGTGGTATCCCGCTGCCTACCTTCTTCCAAGTGGATTTGGAACCGTTGAGGACAACTCGTTGCGTACGATTGGACAGCCAATTTCCAAGGTGAGAAAGACTGCTGTGCTTATAGAGGCTTTAATTTTTAATTTACAAACGGGTCAGCTGCAGATCTTAGATGAAGGTGAAAAATCTTCAGGAAACTATCAGATAAGGTCTCATAGCTGGCAGGAGTTTCAAAGGAGAGAGAATGAAAGAAAGAAATATTAACAGACTAACAGAGTTGGAAGAGACATTGTAGGTCATCCTGTGATGGGCTACCAAAATTTTTACTACCACACTGTGGGTGTGGCTTATGCATTTGATTTCAACATCTTTCAGTGCAAATTGGGTGCTCTAGGGTGGAGCTCCAAATGTTGCTACTGGTACTGCGTTCCTGACCGTACCCGTAGGAGCCCATCACTGAGGTCCCCTGCTCAAGCAGGAGATCCTACACATTTGTTACAAATGGCAGTCCAATTTCTTCTTGAAAGTCTCAAGTGTTGGAGCTCTCACAACCTCTGAAGGCAAGGTATTCCATTGGGTGATCGTTCTCACTGTCAGAAAGTTTCCAGCTTGAATCTCCCCTTGATCAGTTTCCATCCATTATTCCTTGTCTGGCTTTCTGGTACCTTGGAAAACAGCCTGAGCCCCTCCTCTCTGTGGAAGCCCCTCAGATATTGGAACACTGCTATCATGTCTCCCCTGGTCCTTTTCTTCACTAGACTAGCCATGCCCAATTCTTGTAACCGTTCTTCAAATGTTTTAGTTTCTAGTCCCTAATCATTCCAATTACTCTCCTTTGTACTTTTTCTAGAGTCTCAATGTCTTTTTTGTAGTGTGGTGACCAAAATTGGGTACAGTACTCTAGGTCTAACTAAGGCTTTATAGAGTGATATTAGTATCTCCCTAGATTTATATTGTATCCCTCTATTAATGCATTTTAGGATTGTATTGGCTTTTTTGGCTGTCATTGCACACTGTCAAAAAGAAAAAGAGAGAGATAGGAAAGAACATAAAGAGAAAAAAAGTTTTATGTCTTCAGGCATGTCTGACTCTACTCCACCAGCAGTGGGTTGCTCTGGGTTCAGCCCAGTTCTAGAAACCGGTAGTAAAAGATTTTAGAACCCACTACTGTACTCTATCCTTCTAGTACACCCAGGATTTGCCTGTAAATTGCTCTGGAAGCAGCAAGGCTTCCTAGTTTCAGATGAATTTCTTTTAGCTTAGTTTAGTTTAGTTAATTTAGGTTAGTTTAGTTAGTTTAATTTAGTTTAGTGACATTGCACCTCATACAACAAAATAAAATGTCATCTTCAGGGTACATTATACATAAAAAATAAAACCGAAACACACATCCTTCACATTTAATTCAATTGAATTGAAAACCCCCCTATATGGCATTAATATTGCACTATACAACTTTTCTAATGCCGCATCCCCGTAAAACAGTTCCTCCTGTTGTGGTGACCCCCAACCATAAGACTAGTGCCAATTCTACCAAGAGAGCTTTAAGCTGATTGGCAGAAAGGTCAGGGGGAAGGTTACACTCAGGGGGGGAGAGAGGGAGGGAGGGAGCGATATATATATATATATATATATATATATATATATATATATATATATATATATATATATTTATATATTTCTTTGCTCCACTGTAGGGAATGTTTCATGGCTTCCAGCAGGAGGCTGGAAATGTCTTCTATAGAACTTAAAATGATCATATTTTCCATATTTTTTTATTTCACCAATTTGTTTTCATTATGGGAAAAAGAGCCCAAAAAAACGGATGACCTTATTATTACAGCTGCAGGACCAATCGTTAAAAAAACAACCACCCTGAGGTGCTAAGTTCTGAGAATTCATATTGCATTTGAAATGTGTGAAATATTCTTATTCAGGTATGTTTTTCATTCTCTGCTCTAGATATGAAGTCAAATGAATTGTGCAGCATCTCCAAACGGAGAATGCTAACCATACTTTTATCACTCTGTGATATGTTTCTTTTTTAAAGTCGCAAGAAATATTTTGTTCTAATCAAAAGGAAGGTCTGAATGTGTTCCTCTGGAGGACAAAACAACCAAACAAACACACACACACAGAGCTAGTCCTCCATTTGTCTGACTGTCTTGCAAACAATACTCTGGGATGTTACAGTAGTGCAGGAAAAACTATGGGACAGGGTTCAGAATTCAGTCTTCTAATGTCCTCGTTTTTCAATTGCCCAAATTATGTGTTCAGCCTCGCAGGTAAAACACAGTAAAATGGGAAACCTAGGTTCTTCTTACACCAATAAAAGTGATCCTCAACTGAATTAGGATGAGGTATAGATGTATTTTATTTCTATATTTTCTTTTCTATTCTTTCTTTAATGCATTTTGCTCGAGTATATCCTCTATAACCTTCATTGTGTATATTGGACAAAATAAATAAATAAATAAAAATAAAATAAGTGGGAGGAAGAGGAAGTAGAAAGAAGAATGGAGAGTAGAAGGAGTGGACCTAAGTAGACAGGGGAGAGGGAGTAAGAAGGTAAAAGGAAGAGATGGAGTTAGAGTGAGGGGAGGGTAACAGAGTGAGGGGAGGGGAGGAGCAGAAAGTAGGTGCAAAACAAGGTATTGTTTTTTTGATTGAATGAATCAAAATGTATAAATATATATGATATTGTTATACTTAAAGGTATGTGTGAATTGACATTTGAATGGATTTTTGGAGGGGGGGGGAAAAGTAATCCTCAGTTTAGCACAGTTCATTTAGTCACCATTTAAAACAAGGGTCTCCAACTTTGTAACTTTAAGACTTGTGGACTTCAACTCCCAGAATTCATATACCCAAATGTCCTTCCTGATAATGACTACTTCACCTTCAACCGCAGCAATACATGAGCACATAATAGATTCAAACTAAATGTAAACCGCTCCTAACTCAACTGCAGAAAATACGACCTCAGCAATAGAGTGATCAGTGCCTGGAATGTACTACCTGACTCTGTGGTTTCTTCCCCAAACCCCAAAAATAGACTGTCTACCATCGACCTCTCCCTGTTTCTAAAAGGTGTATAAGGGGCATACATAAGCGCACCACTGTGCCTACTGTCCCTGTCCTATTGTCCTGTTTTATCATTACTTTTTAAAACTTATGTTTATACAAACTACTTCTACTATCATATACATGTTTGACAAGTAAGTAAGTAAGTAAGTAAGTAAGTAAGTAAGTAAGTAAGTAAGTAAGTAAGTAAGTAAGTAAATAAGTAAATAAGTAAGTAAGTAAGTGTTCTGTCGCGCTCTCTGGTAGAATCCTCCCGAAAATGCACAGATACAATTTCAGACACACACACGTTTGAAAATTCAAAACAATGTTATTTATACCGAAAATGCAAATAAACAAAGCAATCTTTTTGTATAGCAAAGAGCACTCGTCTCCAAACAACCTGGTAATTTGTACAAGTCCCTTATCAGTTCTGAGATACTTAGCTTGCAGCTGTGAGGTAATTCACAGTCCTTCTTTCACAAAGTGAAACACACTGCTCTGGTTTAGTTTTAAAGCGGGGGAAAATCAGCACACAAAGGTCAAAGTCAGCAAAGCAGTCACGAAACACAATGATCAGATAATCCTCCACAATAACCAAACCCACAGGCTGCTATTTATAGCAGCCTCACTAATTACCACAGCCCCACCCAACCACAGGTGGCCTCATTTTCTTTGATAATAATCTCTCAGTTGTTGCTGCCTATGAATCACTCTCTGCATTTGTGGCTGTATCATTAACTCTTGTTCCAAATCCAAGTAGGAGCTAGATAATTGATCTCCTTCTGAGCTGTCTGCCACACTCTCCTCCTCCCTGTCACTCATGTCTTCTTGGTCAGAGGAGCCTTCACCATCAGATCCCACTGGGAGCAAAACAGGCCTGCAGCATGTGGATGTCTCCCCCACATCCACGGTTCTTGGGGCAGGAGCTGGGCCAGAGCTAACCTCAACAGTAAGTAAGTAAGTAAGTAAGTAAAGTAAGTAAGTAAGTAAGTAAGTAAGTAAGTAAGTAAGTAAGTAAGTAAGTAAGTAAGTAAGTAAGTATTGAATCTCAAATCTTGAGATGGATCTTGTATGTTTCACATTTCTCTCAAAAATACGTTTGCATAATATGATTTTATTTGCAAAACTTTATTGCTCTTAATTTAACAAAGATACTGTTATTCTTTTGTTCATTGGCAGAATACATGCTAAAGTTTGGCCATTTTATCCCCTCCATCATTTTATCCCCTCAACCAGCTTTAAGTTCAATTCAGGTATAGGCAGATGTCTTTCAAAATATATTGAAAAAGAAGAATGACAGTATGGAAACATGAGGAATATTTATTTTGGGGATTTGTGTGCTGGAACAGAATAGTTGTGTGATATTTACAATGAGTTCACTGTAGTCAACTTTATTACAAACTGAAATGGAGACAGCAGAGTTTGCAGTAAATTAAACAGGAAATGTGTAGACTGGTATATTAGAACACTGAATACTGTCTGGATTATGCACCGGTCCAAGATATGACTGGTTGGGTTTTTTTCAAATTAATGTCCAAATTAAAATACTCACAGTAAAGAGGGCTCAAAAATTGTATTGTGGCAATGTTATAATTGAAGCAAAAGTTAGTACTGTTTCTGTAATTCTTCATTTTGGCTGTTCTTGATACCTGTCTTCCTTTTTTTCAACTCTTCCAACTCTTCTCATCAGAATTACAGGTAATCCTTGTGTTGCGGTTGGCTCTGGCCCAGCTCCTGCTCCAGGAAATGTGGAGGTGGATGCAGGGGAAACTTCAACATGTCATAGGCCTGTGTTATTGCCGACAGAGTCAGTTCAGAGTTTAGTTTCCTTGGACGAAGAAGAAGGTGGGAGTGACTCGGCAGAGGGGGGCTTGGCACACAGCCCTGGCAGTCAATCTCCCTTATCTTCCATTGATTCGGATGAAGACGTTTTGGATCCACGCAAGTGCAGAATTATGTGTAGAAGAGACCAAGTAAGGACATATTACAGGAGATAAGAGTGGCCACCTGTGTTTGGGTGGGCTCCAGTAATTAGGGCTGCTGCTATAAATAGCAGCATGTGGGTTTGGCCATTGTAGAAGAATATCTGTTGCAGTTTCATAAGGAATCTTGTGTTCTGGACTTTGTTGCTTTTTCATGCCTTGGAAACCAAAGCAGAGCAGTGTGTGTGTGTGTGTCTCCCTTCGTTGGAAGAAGAAGGGGTGTGAAGTTTCTCCACAGCTGCTGGCTAAGTACTTAATGACTGCTTAAGGGACATTATACAGACTACCGGGTTGTTTTGGGAAGAGTGCTCTTTGCAATACAAAAAGAGTGCTTAGTTTATTTTGACTTTTGTGATAAAGAACATTGTTTTGAATTTTCAAATGTGTGTGTGTCTGAAATTTGTATCCTTGAATTTTCAGGAGGCTCCTATCAGAGAGCCCAGCAGAACAATTTTTGCTTCTCCTACCTAGCCTATCTAGGACATTAGTGCAGATCAACCAGTGCTAGACAATAAGTTGGAAATCCCAAGAAGCGAAACAACTTTCTAAGGTTTCTTAGAAAGTTATTTTCAGTCCCAACCTTTCAATGCTTTGCAATGCTGTTGGAAAGGTGCGGGTCTGTCAGCAGAATCGTTTAAGATTCTTGGCAGGATTAATATTATGTATTGAATAAATCACAGCTCTTGACAATGTGCATTTTGTCCTGAGCATTTTTGACAGAGTATATTTTATCTCAATAAGGATTTTTAACAAAGCTGTCAGCTATGTTTCTTGACTGATGGCAGTTGGAAGACGTCTGACAATAAGAAGGAACAGAGGACTAAGACAAAAGTAGAGGGCAAATACTATTAGCTAATGATTAGACAGAAGTTCAATGACAGTGAACTATATTAGAGTAAGGAACTAGACTAAGGAATATTAAGGGAGGTACTTAAATCCCCCAAATGGACGCAAGGTCTCCTGAGAGGACTTAAGCAAAAAAGAAATTGCTGTTGTACCGTAAAAAGATAGAAGCAGAACGTGCAAATAATGTCTCTTACATGGGATGGGTCCAGTGGTGGGATTCAAATAATTTAATAACAGGTTCAGTGGGTGTGACTAGATGGGTGGAGCCAGGTAACCATGTGAGGTTACTGTAGGCGTCTGTAATATGGTAAATGATTTAGCTTTACTAGATAAATGGTCAAAGCAATGGAAACTGCAGTTTAATGTTTCCAAATGTAAAATAATGTACTTGGGGAAAAGGAATCCTCAATCTGAGTATTGTATTGGCAGTTCTGTGTTAGCAAATACTTCAGAAGAAAAGGATTTAGGGGTAGTGATTTCTGACAGTGTCAAAATGGGTGAACAGTGCAGTCAGGCGGTAGGGAAAGCTAATAGGATACTTGGCTGCATAGCTAGAGGTATAACAAGCAGGAAGAGGGAGATTGTGATCCCGCTATATACAGCGCTGGTGAGACCACATTTGGAATACTGTGTTCAGTTCTGGAGACCTCCCCTACAAAAAGATATTGATAAAATTGAACGGGTCCAAAGACGGGCTACAAGAATGGTGGAAGGTCTTAAGCATAAAGCGGAAATACTTAATGAACTCAATCTGTATAGTCTGGAGGACAGAAGGAAAAGGGGGGACATGATCGAAACATTTAAATATGTTAAAGGGTTAAATAAGGTCCAGGAGGGAAGTGTTTTTAATAGGAAAGTGAACACAAGAACAAGGGGACACAATCTGAAGTTTGTTGGGGGAAAGATCAAAAGCAACGTGAGAAAATATTATTTCACTGAAAGAGTAGTAGATCCTTGGAACAAACTTCCAGCAGACGTGGTTGGTGAATCCACAGTAACTGAATTTAAACATGCCTGGGATAAACATATATCCATCCTAAGATAAAATACAGAAAATAGTATAAGGGCAGACTAGATGGACGATGAGGTCTTTTTCTGCCGTCAGTCTTCTATGTTTCTATGTTTCTATGTAAGTATTATTTGCATATTGCCCCCAACAACCTGGGTCCTTATTTTACTCATCTTGAAGGGATAGAAGGCTGAGTCAATCTCAAGCTCCATCAGGAACAAACACCAGGCTGTGAGCAGAGTTTGCCTGTAGTGCTGCACTTTAACCACTGCACCAGAGCTCAATAAATCCCAAATTAGCCCCATATTGCCATTTTCAGACAGATTTTCACAACATTTAACAAATGCAGAATGTTAAAAGTGGCTGTGAGAATCAGAGATCTCCAGAAAATAAAGTTCTCTTGTTTTATTTGAATCTTCATCAATTTTCCTCCTTTTAATGCAATTTGGAAGCCTTTTTATGGAGTTAGAAACATTTTAAAGCTGTGGAAATGGGTATGTTTAACCCACTAAATCCTTTAAAAGTCCTCTAAACCTAGAAATACTGGTCCAAAAGGCCCACATTTCTTGTGATACCATTATGATAACAGAGTCTTAGGAGGCTATTGTCCAGCACCTCCAATGTTACATATTTTTCTCCCTAAATGATCAACTAGATTCTGCTTTAAGGCAGAGATTTTATCCCAGAGCTGCTCTGCAGGTAACCAAACAACAAATTTAAACTGATGTAAGCCGTTTTCCAAAAATGCCAGTAATTTTTACCGAGCTAGCGACAAATTAGGATACCTGGCAAGCTGACCTTTTGTGCATCATCTTTTCTAAGAATAAAAAGCACTTGGTTGCATTTATTTATTCAATTTGTATAGCCACCCATCTCAAAGCATTTACTCTGGGCAGAAAGCAGCCGAGTGCCATTCTACTGCTTTGTTATTCAAGGGCTTTCTTGGAAATATGAACAAGCCACCAACTTCAACCCTTCTAGGAAGTCAGTTTCATTTATGTCTTTTATTGCGTATATATTAAGCTTTCCATTGCACATAGGATAGCTGAATAAAGCAAATGGCAGATCCATTTAGTTTATTTTGAAGGCTTTGAAATTCATCTCGGTTAAGCTTGAAAAATCTCTCATTCGGGCATTCAGCATTGCAGCCACCCCGGTGTCCGTAATTCTTACTGACATGTGTGTCTAGCCAGAGCAATTCTCTTCGTTCAATTTGTGCATTTTCCAAGTCTAGCCTTTCAGCATCCAGACTGAAGCAGCCCCGTTTATTTTTTCCATTCGGAGGGAGATACACAAACTTGCACACACAAAATGATCTTTCATCGGCGAGCGAAGCAATGCATATTAATTCAACTTTGATTCTGGTTGCAGGCTCAGGCAGAACCAGAAGCATAAATCCTGGCCGAATAGGTCCCTATTATAAATCTCTTTGTGTAGATCTCTGTTGTTATTATGCCCATCAAATATTTCTTTCAAATCCAACCTCTTCCATTACCCCTTTGAGTTTTCACAAGGTGCCTCTCTGCTTCCAATCTATGTTAAACCCAAGTGGAGCATGGCCAATCTTGCCATTAGGGTAGTTTGTCCCTCATGTCGGAAGCACTCAAGTACTTCCATGGTGAAAGGATTTGCTGTTAGGCTAAGCAATCCTGGGTGATATTTCATTGTAGTACCCTATAAGGTGAAATCTAAGAATGTATTACCATATAAGGTAAGAGGTAGAATGTAAGCATGCTAATGTTGAGTCATTGGGTGTGAACTGCAATGTGATTGGGCCAGAGCATTATAATATGCAGATCAACCTCACCATTCTTTTGTTGCTCTTTGTTGGTTTATTCATTTATTTATTGGATTTGTATGCCGCCCCTCTCCGGAGACTTGGGCAGCTAACAGCGACAATAAAACAGTGTACAATAGTAATCTGATATTAGAAATGATTAAAAATCCATTAATATAAAAACCAAACATACATACATACATACCATGCATAGAATTGTAAAGGCCTAGGGGGAAAGAGGATCTCAATTCCCCCATGCCTGGCGGCAGAGGTGGGTTTTAAGTTGCTTACGTCGGTTGTTGGTTGTTTGCAGTGGAGCAGTTTGAGTGTGAGTTAAATATTGAGTAGAACTGAGATAGTGATACGAAGAAACCTGGATAGGTTTAGTATCTACCAGAAATCTGGACTGGTTTTGTATCTACTTGTAACCTGGATTGGTTAAATATCTACCTGTAAGTAAGCTGAATATAGCCAGGGGTGGGCTGCTGCCCAGACCGGGGGGGGGGGGGGGCACATTGATATAGCAAAAATGGAGCTCCACCCCAGAGCACCCAATTTGCACTGAAAGATGAAAGAAAATGCAGGGCAACCTGCATAATCCACACCCACAGTGTAGTAGTAAAAATTTTGGTAGCCCTTCACTGAATATAGCTGATGTAAAGTTCCTGTAAATGGAAGACTGAAGATATTTTTCTCTGAAGTGTAAACTGCTGTTTTATACAAATGTGTCTTCATTCATTTATCTGGTTCATTAAATTGACAAAGTATATTCTGATATCTTATGTATTCCTCCTGCGTTAATCTGCTTATATTTTATTGATTGATTGATTTTGTCCAATACACAATGAGGGTTTTAGTGGGTATACACATAGTAAAATACATAATGAAGGTTATAGGGGATATACTCATAGTAAAATATATCTAAGAAAGAATAGAAGAGAAGATATAGGAATAAAACATATCAATGAAAGAATAGAAGAAGAGATATAGGAATAGAAGACAGGTATAGGAGATATAGGAGAGCAATAGGACAGGGGATGGAAGGCACTCTAGTGCACTTGTACTCGCCCCTTACTGACCTCTTAGGAATCTGGATAGGTCAACTGTGGATAATCTAAGGGTAAAGTGTTGGGGGTTTGGGGATGACACTATGGAGTCCGGTAATGAGTTCCATGCTTCGACAACTCGGTTACTGAAGTCATATTTTTTACAGTCAAGGTTGGAGCGGTTAATATTAAGTTTAAATCTGTATCCAGACATTTGCTAGTGACATCCCTATTATTGTTCTACCCTTGTTAAGGACAACAGAAAATGTAGCACACACTCAGTTTGTTCAAACCTATATTTAATTGATTAACCATTACTATTAAAGTGGTTTAGTAGGGTTCACACACAAATAAATCTTAAATTAGGCTTTCCTTGGAGAAACCAGTTGTTAATTAGACGGCATTAAGGGATGGCATAAGTCCATAAAGTCAGAAAGCAAAGGTAAGTAATTAGTCCTGAATATCGCAGGAAACTTACGGAAGTTGGCAAGATGCCTGGAATCAATCCACAAAACAGAAGCCAAAACAGATAAGCCGAGCAGAGGTTTACCAAACAACAAACACACGATCGAATAAATTATCAAACGAGTTGTTTCCTGCAGAGGTTTTTTTCCCCATTTTTGTCATTTCTTAAGTAAACTTGGGAAGTGGCCAATTAGCTCCAGACCTACTCCCAAGGAGACCTCCTCCTGAGTAGCCATTATTGTCTTTTGCCAGCTCTGTGTGCTCGTGCATTAAGAAGAGGAGAAGCCTCTTCTTCCTCATGACTGCTGTGAGGTGCTGGAGGTTCTGAAGGCTCTGGCTGAACCTCTGACTCTGGCACCAAGTCCTCACCAGCCTCCTCACTGTCTGACTTGGGTGTCAGTTGCACAGGATGCTCAAGCATCACCTCATTGGCCTCATCTCAGACAGGATCCCCTACCAGCTGCATGGGCTGCTGGTGGGTCACAACAATTACCTGGGGATGTCCAGTTGGGGGATTATTTCATGTCACCATGGATTTACCTATTAAAGTGGTACACATTAGTGGACCGCCTTCTGCCGCATGAGTCCCAGCGAGCAGTTAGGTCCCACAGAGTCGGCCTTCTACAGGTGCTGTCAATGAGACAATGTCGCTTGGCAGGACCCAGCTGAAGAGCCTTCTCTGTGGGGGCTCCAGCCCTCTGGAATCAGCTACCCCAGAGATTTGTACTGCCCCTACCCTCCTCGCCTTTCGCAAGAGTCTGAAGACCCATCTATGCCGCCAGGATTGGGGCCACTAGATTCTAGCCCCCTTGCTGATGAATGTATTGTAAGTTAGTTAATCAAATGGGAATGAGAGTTTTTTTAATGGTCTTAGGTTTTTAGATTAATTAATTTAAACTAATTGGATTTAGGATGCTATATTGTTCCTTTATATGTTGTAAGATGCCCCGAGTCCTCAGAGAGGGTTGGCATATAAAACAAATAAACAAGCAAGCAAACAACCAAGTTTCAAACATGAGCCTGCCAATTATCAGCCTAGCATTCTAACCTTATGAACCACCACACTCCTCCATATTAGGTAGCAAAAAAGGATAAAACTGATTCAAGCAGGCAATAAATATTACGTTGTTATATTATTGTGGAGTTTTCCTTCTTCATCTCAAATTTGTTACATTTGCTCTACAGCTGCCGTTGTCTTGTCTTCAGTGAAGTCTACATGTGTTAAATTGTTGTGAGTATTTGTGGTATGACTAAAGAATTTTGCATATGAGGCATTGCTGTTTACAAAGACTGAGCCAAAGAATGTGTTGAAGAGGTTTCATTGTAGCGTTCTTTGTTTTTGGGTCCTTTTAGTGGTAAGAGGAGGTCTCAAGTCCTTGAGTTTGTTATTTACTAAGTTGTAGAAGGTGTGGTTGGATTTTGTGTGAAGAAGGTTTTCCTCTTATTTGCTGTGATAGTTAGAGCATTCCCCCTTTCTCTGGTGGCATATATTTTGTGTTTTACTTGTTTGTTTCTCTCAAAACTTAAAACACTAAATTGCCTTAAATACGACCTAAGCATAGCCCATAAAATATCCTGCTACAATGTCCTTCCTGTCAATGACTACTTCAGCTTCCACCACAACAATACACAAGCACACAACAGATACAAACTTAAAGTAAACCTCTCCAAACTCGACTGCAGGAAATACGACTTTGGTAATTGAGTAGTTAATGCATGGAACTCACTACCTGACTCTGTAGTATCAACATGAAACCCCCAAAACTTTGCCCTTAGACTATCCACTGTTGACCTCTCCTGATTCCTAAGAGGTCAGTAAGGGGTGTGCATAAGTGCACCAGCGTGCCTTCCATCCCCTGTCCTAATGATTCTCTTTTACTAGTATCATGTATATAGATATTGTTATATCTTTGTGTACCACCAATATGTACTTGACAAAACAAACAAATAAATAAAATAAATAAAAAATTAAAAACAAAACAACAAACAAACAAATAAATAAATAACAAAATTGTTTTCTCAGCTCAGGTCTGAAGAATTTAGATGAAAGGAAATATAATGTGGATAGCCAGTGTAAGTTGGTTAAGATGTTGGACTACAACTAGGAAGATCTATTTTTCAATCCATAGTCCTCTCTAGAAGCTCATGGAAGATTCTGGGTGGTCATTTTCTCAGCCGAAAGCTTCCCTCAGAGCTTGGATGGGCAATTATGGCCTGTGGCTGCCTCAGGAATTCTGGAAGTTGAAATTCACGGGTTATGGAGGGGTCATAGTTGTCCATTCCTCCCTTAGTGATATTTGTCAGAAAAACTAGTAGAAGATAAGTGTTAAAAACAAAGAATAGGAATAAATACAGTTTTTGGCAAACAGCAGGGTTAATTAATGGATATTTTCTAGACTCAGAAAATCCTGGACAAAGTTACCATCTGATGCTCAGATTTCAAGCTTAAGTGAAATTGTGAAAAAATAAATAAATACAATAAATAAAAAACAACAAACAAACAAACAAATAAATAACAAAATTATTTTCTCAGCTCAGGTCTGAAGAATTTAGATGAAAGAGAATATTTATTTTATTTTATTTTATTTATTCTTTGTCCAATATACAATACATATGATGTGGATAGCCAGTGTAAGTTGGTTAAGATGTTGGACTACAATTAGGAAGATCTATTTTTCAATCCATAGTCCTCTCTAGAAGCTCATGGAAGATTCTGGGTGGTCATTTTCTCAGCCGAAAGCTTCCCTCAGAGCTTGGATGGGCAATTATGGCCTGTGGCTACCTCAGGAATTCCGGAAGTTGAAATTCATGGGTTATAGAGGGGTCATAGTTGTCCATTCCTCCCTCAGTGATATTTGTCAGAAAAACTAGTAGAAAATAAGTGTTAAAAACAAAGAATAGGAATAAATACATTTTTTGGCAAACAGCAGGATTAATTAATGGATATTTTCTAGACTCATAAAATCCTGGACAAAGTTACCATCTGATGCTCAAATTTCAAGCTTAAGTGAAATTGCGAAAGGTGACTCACAAAAAAGTTTGGGAATGGCTTTATCTAGAAACTAGCCTTACTTCCAACAATTGAGTTATTTTTAAAGAATGTAGCAAGAAAGTCGTGTCCGGACTATGCCAGGGAGGGATATAACTGCCTTTGTGGTTAAAAACATCAAACGTGTTAAATTGTTTTAGAAATGTTTCTGAGAATCATAACCATGAGGAGGAACCGCATATTTCCTGGAGAAATTATGCCCAATACTTTGAGCTCCGCTGATTCATGCTGAACATTTTATAAACCATTGTAGTCCAGCTCATCATGTTGGTGAATCATCTTAATTTCACTCATTGCCATCCACCCAGTCCAAATTATATATTACATTCTCAGTTGTCTCCAATCAAAAACAAATACATAGAAAGATAGCAGGGTAATTGCTTGGTTCAACAAAGCAGCAATAGAAAATTTATGATTTCTGAGCAAATACAGCACATCATGAGGCTTCACCTTGTCTTTTAATACCATTCTCAGTCTACAGTGATTCTGAGTAGAAAATATACCGAGAAAATTGGTCTCTCCATCTGTCTCTCTCTCCTCTCTCTTTCCCTCCATCTCTCTCTTCAATTCAATTCACAGGTGGCATGCATCATTAATAAACACTATCAAATGCAGTAATATGCTGGAGCTGGTTTTGAGACCTGATTGTTAAAATTTCTGGAACTGTTGTGAGTTGCTTGACATTAAAGGTAAGTATAAATGCCTAGCACACCAATCAGCAGTTCCACTGTGAGTGTCCCAGTAAACATCCGAGAAATAAATTAGAGTCCAAACCTTGGAAATTTTCTTCCAAGTTCCAATTTATTAACAGAGCCATGTAAGGATATGAACTGTAGTCAAACCAATACTACTTTTCCTACAGTTCTCCACCCAGGTTAAGGCTCATCCCATGCCCCCACACCCACAAGTTCATCACATGGACCACTCCGGTTCTCTCAATGTCCATGATCTGCCCGTGTACTTCCAGCTGGTGCTGAACAAAAGATGACCTTGAATCTCTGGAAGGAATTTGTTGTGGCTAATATTTTCCCCTCTCATGCAACCACTCCTCCCCAATTCCCACAGTTCTATTCTACTTATGGCAGGCCAATGTCTCCAACTCAAAATGATGACTTCAGCCTGACATCCATAGCTAGTTGTATGGTGCAGTGGGAACAATGGAGCTGGCAGAACCGGTTCTTAGACTTCTAGACCTGCTTTCTCCAGGTCCTGTTAACTAGACAATGTTATTTGGCGGGACCTTGGGGAAGAGCCTTCTCTGTGGGAGCCCCGGCCCTCTGGAATCAACTCCCCCCAGAGATTCGTGTTGCCCCCACCCTCCTTGCCTTTCGTAAAGACTCATTTATGCTGCCAAGCTTGGGGTCATTAGATTCTACCCCTTGGCCATTGAATGGATAGTGGGCTTGTTTGAATGGATATGTGTGTACGTTAATAGGTTTTTTAATTTTTTAAATGTAATTCTTAATTTAATTTAAATTAATTATATCTCAATATATACTGTTTTTGTATGCTATAAGCCACCCAAGTCTTCGGAGAGGGGCGGCATATAAATTTAATTAATAATAATAATAATAATAATAATAATAATAATAATAATAATGCTCCTTACATTATTATTATATGCAGTCCTAGGTGCTTGGGAAGCGCCCAACTTGTGATGAAATACGAAATCCAGCATAGTGATCTCGTTTGCTGTGTTGTATTGACATAATAATAATAATAATAATAATAATAATAATAATAATAACAACAACAACAACAACAACAACAATAATAATAATAGAAGCACACTGTTGGTTAAGAACCTGTACAAGTCAAACAAATAAAACAAAACACACAAATGTAGGAGTATAAATTGTCTTGCCAAATCTAACCAATAGGATTACACTATCCCTAGGTAACGAATAGAATATTTAATTTTTTATGAGATGTTATTGGCCAGTAGAAATAACTGGAGACAGAAGGCCACTCAAATAACCCAGTACTCTACCAGGAAAGATTTTATAAATGACAGCCTGGTCTTTGAATTGTATCACTGCACATCACAAAGGAGACATGCAACATGAACATACTAAGCTGTGGTCCTAATTACATGCATCTCCACATTCTAGATAAACTACAAGTTCTGAATACAGTAGTCATCAAGGACAGGTTCATGTACTGTAGTATAAAGAGCACTAACATATTATTATAATAGGTACTATATTATACTAATAATATACTATATTATACTAATATACTATTTATCACCTACTCAGGTGATCCTGAGGACACAGATTCATTTCAATTCAATTCAATTCAATTTATTAGATTTGTATGCTGCCCCTCTCCGAAGACTCAGGGCGGCTCACAACAACAATAAAAACAGTATAACAATGGAACAAATCTAATAATAAAATTACATTAAAAAACCGCAACAATTTAAAAACCATACAACACATACATACCAAACATAAAATATAAGAAAGCCTGGGGGAGGATGTCTTAGTTCCCCCATGCCTGGCAATATAGGTGGGTCTTGAGTAACTTGCGAAAGACAAGGAGGGTGGGGGCCGTTCTAATCTCCGGGGGAGTTGATTCCAGAGGGCCGGGGTCACCACAGAGAAGGCTCTTCCCCTGGGGTCCACCAAATGACATTGTTTGGTCGACGGGACCCGGAGAAGGCCAACTCTGTGGGACCTTATCGGTCGCTGGGATTCGTGTGGTAGAAGGTCCCGGAGGTATTCTGGTCCAATGCCATGAAGGGTTTTAAAGGTCATTACCAACACTTTGAATTGTGACCGGAAGCCGATCGGCAGCCAGTGCAGGCCACGGAGTGTTGTAGAAACGTGGGCGAATCTAGGATAAACTTCCAAGGACCTCAATGACCATCTAAAGGGATAAAAATTCCCAGCTGTTTGAATTTTATACCATAACTTTTGTATCACATATGGTAGTAGGTTCCATTTTTGTAGCCATATTTCCAACATTTTGGCATCAAATTAGGTTACATCTCACTGGGCTATTCTCACTGGGAGTAAATGCCATCTATAATACATCTAATAAATGTTTTCTTTATAAGCTATTGCCCGGATGGAGGAGAACGCAGTGGGGTAGCGAAAATGGAGCTCCACCCCAGAGCACCCAATTTGCACTGAAAAATGTTGAAAGAAAATGCAAAAGCCACTCCCACAGTGTGGAAGTAAAATTTTTGTTAGCCCGTCATTGGTAGCAACCCACTACTGCTCCAGACACTGAGACAGAATTTTGATGGCATCACTTGGAGGGCCTAAGCTTGAGATGTTTGGAGAATAACTAACCATAGACTGTTGAAGGACTTTCCTTGTGATCTTATGAAGATATTAAATAGGATTGGGGAGAGGACTGAGTCCTAAGACATCCCATGAAGGATAGATTTCTCCCCACAATCAATACCAACTGGACCCATCCCAGAGAAAGGAGAACTAGTACTTCCAATCTTCAGAAAAATAATATAATCAATTCTATAAAAGTCCATCAAGAGATCAAGGAGTACTAGTACCATTTTGTTTTATTTTATTACCATCACACCTCTCTCTATACTAAATATACTGCTGAAAAAAAATAAAGGGAATACTCAAAGAACACATGCTAGATCTGAATGAATGAAACATTCTCATTGAATACTTTGTTTTGTACAAAGTTGAATGTGCACAACAGCATGTGAAATTGATTGTCAATCAGTATTGCTTCCTAAGTGGACAGTTTGATTTCACAGGAGTTTGCTTTACTTGGAGTTATGTTGTGTTGTTTAAGTGTTCCCTTTATTTTTTTGAGCAGTGTATAACAAAAGCATACTTATTTTTGCCTGGCAACTGTGCTGTTATTTGTACTTTCTCCTTCAGCCTTCTTCACAATGTATTTCAAAGAGCTTTGTGTCCCATTCTTCTTTCTGTGTTGTTCTTCCTCTGAAAATAATTCTTGTTGACTTTTGTCTGGATTCCTAACAACTGTCACTATTCTTGCTGCTGTTATTATTATTGTTCCTGAAGATTAATTAGTCTCCGCAACAAAATTACCTTTTGCAATTAAAAGCCTAATTTGCTCAGAATGATCGAGATGATAATGCACATTTATCACTAAGTGGCTTGCAACCCCACTCTACTAACAATTTGTTGCCGATGTCATTGCTGGCCCTGGAGGGTAGAAAAGCACAATGGATTAAAGACACACTCCAAAATTAATCTACTGCTTTGAGTGATTCACACTTGTCTTTTGACTTTGGAGACAGGCAACGATTGTTCTCTGCATTATTTGGGAGCTGTTGATGGAAATTCTGTTAATACTGAAGCAAAAGGGCAGCAGAGGAGGGGAATATAGTCTATGTCTGTCTGTCTGTCTGTCCCATCAAATGATCTATCCTCTCTCTCTCTCTCTCTCACTCTCTCATCTATCTTCTATCTATCTATCTATCTATCTATCTATCTATCTATCTATCTATCTATCTATCTTCTATCTATCTATCTATCATCTATCTATCTATCCATCTATCTATATACCTACCTACCTGCCTAAAGTGGTACCTCTACTTATGAACTTAATTCGTTCCGTGACCAGGTTCTTAAGTAGAAAGGTTTGTAAGAAGAAGCAATTTTTCCCATAGGAGTCAATGTAAAAGCAAATAATGTGTGCGATTGGGGAAACCACAGGGAAAGTGGAGGCCCTGTTTCCTCCCAGGAGATTCCTAGAGAGGCCACAAAGAGGCTTCTGGTCATATTTTCCGGGCCAGTTTCCTCCCAGGAGATTCCTAGAGAGGCCCCACAGAGGCTTCTCCCCACCTTTTCCGACCTTGTGTCCTTCCATGAGATTCCTAAAGAGGCCCCACGGAGGTTTCTCCCTGCCTTTTCCAGTTACAGTTTTGGGGGCTCGGGTTTGTAAGTGGGAAATAGTTCTTGAGAAGAGGCAAAAATATCTTGAACACCCAGTTCTTGTCTAGAAAAGTTCGCAAGTAGAGGCGTTCTTAGGTAGAGGTACCACTGTATGTATGCACGTATGTATGTAGTTATGTATGTGTGTGTGTGTGTGTGTGTGTGTGTGTCTCTTTCTCTCTCTCTCTCTATCTATCTATCTATCCATCCATTCATCCATTATCTATAATCTGTCTTTCTGTCTATCTTCTACCCATCCATCAGCTATCCATCTTTCTCCGTGTGTCCTCTCACACCTACCTACCTACCTACCTACCTTTTTATAAACAAAAGAATATGATTCAACAGAGGTTGTTCTTTTAGTGAAAAAGCCATATGACTCAGCTCCCACCAGTTGAACTGCTTAGTGTTTCATCCAATTATGTTTTAACTGCAAGTGTGAAAATTTCAATGTTACAAGACAGACAAAACTCATCTAAGCAATTCGGAGGGGGGTGGGTGTTATTTCAAGTAGAGTTCACATCATGATGCCGATGGGTCAGCTGTCTATGAGAGCAAACAACTAATCTTTGCCGAGATTTTTCCAACTTTACATCTACTAACAATCAGTTCTGGAAATATAGGCATTTTTCACCCTGCCAAGAGTCGCAAGGAGAAAAATTGATTGACAGAGTTATCTAGATTGTAGTAATTAAATCAGGGCAGACAAATCCCAACTCTCATTATATTTGAGACACGTTCTCCACCAAGAAAAAGCAGAAGTGAAAAATGATGGGCTGTTTCTTGCAGTTTGAAAAGCTCCAGCATAAATGGAAGCATGCTTCCACTATGCATACAGATGCACATAATCACACGGATACAGAGTTTACAGCAACATTTCAGATCTACTGGTCCCTTACATTATTTAAAACTTCATTGAATTAAATTCTAACTGATTTATGCCCCCCCCCCTTTATTTTATATATTTTTAAATTCTTTAAAGTCTTATTTAATTTTTCTTCTATTTGGGGATGAAGTTTTACTCACCAGATAACATGTTGGACTAATTAAAGAAATGTGGGAGTGCTCTTTTATTGATAATTATTGTGAATCCAAATGTGTTTAAAATGTGAGGTTGATGAACTCAGTGCCCTCAAAGGCTCTTCTGCAGTTGAGAGCTTGATGGCTTCTATTTTCTCCTGGTGTTCAGGACCTTGGGTCAACTGCTGGGTCTTCTTGTGAGGAGCAGCTGTCGGCAACACAAGTGGATGAACTTGTATCCTCTTATCCAGAGCAGTTCTATTAAACCAGCTCACTGCTGGTCTTTTGGGCTTTGCAGACACCATTGCCTCTGCAACTCTAGAGACATCTTGGTTTGTGACTGCCTCACTAAGAATTCCTGATACTCAGCATTTTAGAAGTAGGATGGAAACCTATCCAAATATCTACCGCACGAATCCCAGTGGCCGATAAGGTCCCACAGAGTTGCCCTTCTCCAGGTCCCATCGACCAAACAATGTCGTTTGGCGGGCCCCAGGGGAAGAGCCTTCTCTGTGGCAGCCCCGGCCCTCTGGAACCAACTCCCTCCCCGTAGATTAGAACAACCCCCACCCTCCTTGTCTTTTGCAAGTTACTCAAGACCCACCTATATCGCCAGGCATGGGGGAATTAAGACATCTCCCCCAGGCTTTCTTATATTCTGTTTGGTATGTATGTGTTGTATGGTTTTTGTTTTGTTTTTTGTTTAACAGTTGGTTTTTTTTATATAATTCTTATTATTAGATTTGTTCCATTGTCTATACTGTTTTTTATTGTTGTTGCGAGTCTTCGGAGAGGGGCGGCATACAAATCTAATTAATAATAATAATAATAATAATAATAATAATAATAATAATAATAATAATAATAAAGAGAGCATGGGTGAATATTAATGCTGGGTGAGTCAAAGTGTGTGCACGTTCAAGGTATTTCACGCCTCAGGGGGTCACCATCTTTTCCCGGATGACATCACTGGAAATCCTGCTTTTTTAAAATGATATTCTTGGTGCTATTTTAAAAGAAAATGATGACAGCTATGGCTTGCCACTGGTTACAGCTAAAAAGATTTAAAAAATAAGTCATAGTCACTCATGCCCTTATCACATCTCGTCTCAACTACTGCAATGTGCTCGACATGGGGCTACCCTTGAAAAGCATTCAGAGACTTCAGCTGGGGCAAAATGCAGCCGTGTCCGCAACCTCCTCGATCCACAGTTCACATTAGAGAAACATCTTTCAGCTGTGGCGAGGGGGGCGTTTGCCCAGGTTCGCCTGGTGCACCAGTTGCGGCCCTATTTGTACCAGGAGTCACTGCTCACAGTCACTCGTGCCCTCATCACCTCGAGGCTCGACTGCTGTAATGCTCTCTACATGGGGCTACCTTTGAAAAGTGTTCAGAAACTTCAGATCTTGCAGAATGCAGCTGCGAGAGCTATCATGGGCTTCCCTAAATACGCCCATGTCACACCAACACTCCGCAGTCTGCATTGGTTGCTGATCAGTTTCCGGCCACAATTCAAAGTGTTGGTTATGACCTATAAAGCCCTTCATGGCACCGGACCAGAATATCTCCGGGACCGCCTTCTGCCGCACGAATCCCAGCGACCAGTTAGGCCCCACAGAGTTGGCCTTCTCCGGGTCCCGTCAACTAAACAATGTTGTTTGGCGGGACCCAGGGGAAGAGCCTTCTCTGTGGCAGCCCCAACCCTTTGGAACCAACTCCCCCCAGATATCAGAGTTGCCCTCACCCTCCTTGCCTTTCGTAAGCTCCTTAAAACCCACCTCTGCCATCAGGCATGGGGGAATTGAGACTTTCCCTTCCCCTAGGCTTATAAAATTTATGCATGGTATGTTAGTATGTATGATTGGTTTTTAAATTGGGGTTTTAAATTAACTTAAACTTAAATATTGGATTTGTTTACATTGTATTATTATTATTGCTGTGAGCCACCCCGAGTCTGCGGAGAGGGGTGGCATACAAATCTGATCAACAAACAAAAAAACAAACAAACAAACAAATAAACAAACAAACAAACAAACAAACAAACAAATAAATAAATAATGGGAGTACCAAGACACATGCATATAACACCGATGCTCTGCAAGCTGCACTGGTTGCCAGTTGGTCTCTGAATGCAATTCAAGGTGTTGGTTATCACCTATAACCACTCACTTGAATAACGTGACACTTAAGTACAATTTTAGAAAAGGCAACTATGAACTCATAGATGCCAATCTCTCAATTCTTAACTGGCAATCTTTGCCCTCTAACTGCAACACCACTGATGATCTCTACAACATGTTCTTACTCCAAATTAAAAGACTTATCGGACTACATACACCACTCACTTCATCCATAGGTAAAAGGAAAAAAATAACTTACCTGTCTCGTTAAAGAAACTGCAAACCAAAAAAAGATCTCTCTTGCGTAAAAGCAAAAAAGGCCAAGTAATCAACTTCAAAAGCCGCTACAAAAGCATATGCCAGCAAATAAAAGCAGAATGTCTCAACTATCACAGCAAACAAGAGGAAAACCTCCTTCGCACCAAATCTAACCGAGCCTTCTACAACTTCGTCAACAACAAACTCAATGACTCTAGACCTATTCCACCTCTCGTAGAACCCACAGGGTTCACCTTCTCCAGGTCCCGTCAGCCAAATGATATCAGCTGGCGAGTCCTGGGGGGAGAACCCCAACCCTATGTAACCAATTGCCTCCGGAGATTCGTATTCTCTCCACCTTGCCAGCCTTCTGCAAAGCTGTGTTTCCAATGTTCCAAGATCTTTCAGACTTAATCACTGAGAAACAAATGGTTTAAATGGTCACCCCCATTCTAAAGAATCATCCCTTCTACCCATAAAGCTGCAAAATAAACTAGAAGTTATAAACATAGCTTTGTGGAAATGTTTACATTGTCGAATACACTGATTAATATTGCCAAGTTTGTCCCATCAAAAGAAAGAGGAAAAGCCACAGAATGAATGGTTCATCACCAAATATTTACTCAGCTGTAATGGCCAATAGAGGGGAAAAAAGTTCTAATAAAAATAGGAAAAAAACAAATGGAAATTGTTACAAACTATTTGCTGATTCTCCCTTTCCCTCCCTCAATTTGGCAGCTGAATAAAACTGTCAATCAAATGTCAAATGTTGAGGGTACTTTAAATTCATGAGGATTTTTTTTCAGTATTTTTGACTGTCGCAGGAATAGTAAGGAAAAATTGTAGAACTTTGGGTTTCATCTATTCATGCAGGAATATGAACTGTAGAAATGCAGCAAACCAACCAATAAACAATACCTAAACACCACCATCAAACAAACAAAATCTGCCTATCCCATATTGCAGCAGAGGCGGAGTAATGACACGGACACAAGAGCTGGATTTAAAATGGGACATTTTTATTAATTAAATTTGCATAATTTATTTAAATAAATTAGCATAAATTAACTATAACCCTAAACAAGGACCCGCAGGGTCAAACAATTACTTCCAGGGCGGAAAATGACGTCAGAAAAACTTCCGGGGCAACATATGGGTGTAGCTCCATGCTGATCCAGGTGAGGGGCCATGCCCTCACCTGACTCACTGCCATGCACTTGCATGTGGGAGGTCCTATCCCATACAAGGGGAAAGAAATGGGTGGGACCCAAAGACAGGTTCCCCCCAATTGCTCAGGTCATTTCCACCATGAGCCTTTGGAGAGAACCTGTCAATCATCCCCAAAGATGCCCAACGGAGAACACGCAGTTGCTAAACCACCACCCAGTTTTCCGCCCCTAACCTGCCTACCCAAATGACCAAAGGTAAGCCAATTAGCCTAAACAGGGGGCGAAGCACCCCCTAACCACCTATCTGTCGCCGCAGTGTGGAATAGGTGAAAAAACGGTCGCAGAAAAATACCGCAACCGCCAAAAATTCCTATTCGCCCCCCCTAAGGGCAACCCCCACTGGCACACTGAAAGATAGGGAGGGCGGGTGGGTGTTTGCTTTGTCGTTCATCCAGGGCGAAAAGGAGGCCCTGGAGCCTGTCCAGCCCTTTTATAGGGCTTCAGGCTCCGCCCCTGGATGACAACACTGGGCAGGCCGAAGCCTCCCAGGAGCTGGCCGAGATCTCAGGAGATCTCACGAGATCTCGGCCAAAACCAAGATGGCGGCTGCGCCGAGGGCCGTGTCTCCCTGGCCCTGCCGCAAAACAGGCCAGGGATCAGTCAACTGTATAAATTGTCAAACACACTCTAAATATCTGACTGACTGTGGGGAAAACTACTCCTGGTTTGGAATGGCCTATATTAGATCCTAATTTAATAATCTTTAAATCTTTAGCCAGGAATTAAATTACTAAGTGTCCACTAGTCTTACGCTCCAAATTTAAATGTAGATTACTCAAACATAATATTTCACAATTCTAGCTTTGTCCAATTCTTGTATGCTAGCTTCTGGGGAGGTTGTGACTCAGATCAAGCTCATTGCAAGCCAATTTTAAAAAAGAGACCCAGGGGAAATCTGAGAAATTATAAGCCAGTCAGTTTAATGTCTGTTCCAGGCAAATTGGTAGCATCAAGCAATCAAAGAAAATAATTAAGCATACAGAGGAATAACCTTGCTGAAGGAAAGTCAGCATGAACTGAGCAAAGTTGAATCCTTCCTGTCTGGGAAGTGTCAGTGGGCCCTTGACATTGTGTACTGGGTTTTTCAAAAAGCCATCCACAAATGTCTTAATCAGAGGCTCTTGAGTAAATGCATTTGCCACGGGATTAACAAAACTGAGCATAATGCACATTGGGGCATGGTCCTCACTCCCCCCTCTAATTTCACCAACAAGTTGAGAAGGGTTGATTCATTTTTAATCAGGGAAAGGTCTTGGGTTCATAATAGCAGCACAATGACAATGTCGAAACAATGTGACAAATGACAGGGAATGCAATAAAACAACAACAAACAAACAAAAAAACGCAACAACCTCTTCCTTGTTCAATGTTATCTCTGCATCTAAGTACATTCTGGTCATCCCACTTAATGATGACAGAGTTGAAAAAGTGCAAAAGAGGATAAGGGGAAGGATTTGGAAGCTTGAAAAGGCCAGAATTTATTTATTTATTTATTTACTTACTTACTTACTTACTTACTTACTTACTTACTTACTTACTTACTTACTTACTTACTTACTTACTTTACTTACTTACTTACTTACTTACTTATTTATTTTGTCCAATACATAATACACATTGAAGAGAAAGATATGAAATAATATAAGTAAAAAAAAGAATAGAAGAAAAGATATAAAAGTATAAGTGAACATATCTGAAAGGAAGAAAAGATAAATGAGATAAGGAGAGACAATTGGACAGGGGACGGAAGGCACACTGGTGCACTTATGCACACCCCTTACTGACCTGTAAGGAACCTGGAGAGGTCAAGCGTGGATAGTCTAAGGGAAAAATGTTGGGGGTTAGGGGTTGACACTCAGGTAATGAGCTCCATGCTTCGACAACTCGGTTGCTGAAGTCATATTTTTTACAGTCAAGTTTGGAGCGGTTAATATTAAGTTTGAATCTGTTACGTGCTCTTGTGTTGTTGTGGTTGAAGCTGAAGTAGTCATTGACAGGTAGAATGTTGCAGCATATGATTTTGTGGGCAATACTTAGATCGTGTTTTAGCGATGTAGTTCTAAGCTTTCTAGACCTAGGATTGATAGTCTGCTTTCATAAGGTATTCTGTTCCGAGTGGAGGAGTGAAGGGCTCTTCTGGTGAAGTATCTTTGGACATTTTCAAGGATGTTGATGTCTGAGATGTGGTATGGGTTCCAGACAGATGAACTGTATTCAAGGATGGGTCTGGCAAAAGTTTTGTAGGCTCTGGTGAGTAGCGTGAGATTGCCAGAGCAGAAGCTGCGTAGGATCAGGTTAACAACTCTAGAAGCCTTTTTGGTGATATTGTTGCAGTGGGTTTTGGCACTTAGATCATTTGATATTAGTATTCCAAGGTCTTTTACTGAGTGGGGGTTGGCTGAGTGGGGGTTGGCTGTGAGATTAGTATTCCAAGGTCTTTTACTGAGTGGGGGTTGGCTGTGAGATTTTGTTTATTCAGTTTATATATGAGGTTCGGATTCTTTTTCCCGATGTGGAGGTTAGAACATTTGCTGGTTGATATTTGAAGTTGCCATGTGGTAGACCAATGTGAGACAAAGTCAAGGTCTTTTTGGAGAGTAGATGTGTTGTCCGTGGTGTTGAAAAGTTTTGGGAATGTTTTGGGATTGTTCAGTTCAGGGTGGGGTGGGGGAAGTGATCGGGGGTGAGTGCAAGGACATAACTGCATTGTATAAAATTGTGCATAGTACAGAGAAAAAATGGTCAGGGACAAAGTTTTTCTCCCTCTCTTTAAAGACAAGGAATAGGAGCCATCCAATAAAGCTGACTTGAAGGAGATTAAAACAGACAAAAAGAATCACAGTGCATAATTAACCTTTGGAATTAATTATCATAAGACATGGTGGTGGCCATAACTTGGATCAGGGGGATTTAAAAAGAGATTGGATAAATTAATGGAGAACGGGCTTATCAAGGCTTATTGGTCTTAAAGACCTATCTTATTCTTGGACTGGGGTGTGCGTGGGAGTGTATAGGCTTCCAAATATCAGCTACATAGGAGAAGTGGTTAAGAGGGTTATTGTTCGATCCACTGCATGTGACCTCCACAATTGCCTACTGTGAGAAACAAAATGTTAAGCAAAGAAGGAACTTGGTCTGAACCAGCAGGAAAGCTATTGTATTCATAGCTTTTTCTTTGCAAGGTAATGGTTTTTTCCTTTTAATCAGGGAAAAACAATTCATATGAAATAGTAATAGCACTTAGATATATATACTGCTTCAGAATGCTTTACAGCACTCTTTAAACAGTTTACATAGTCAACATATTTCCCCCCAAAATCTCATCTTACTGACCTTGGAAAGTGTTGCGGTTAGCTCTGGCCCTGCTCCTGCCCCAAGGACTGTGGATGTGGGGGAGACATCCCCATGCTGCAGACCTGTTTTGCCCCCAGTGGAATCTGATGATGAAGGCTCCTCTGACCAAGAAGACATGAGTGACAGGGAGGAGGAGAGTGTGGCAGACAGCTCAGAAGGAGATCAATTATCTAGCTCCTCCTTGGATTCAGAACAAGAGTTAATGATACAGCCACGCATGCGGAGAGTGATGCATAGGCAACAACAACTGAGAGATTATTATCAAAGAAAATGAGGCCACCTGTCATTGGGGGGGGGCTGTGGTAATTAGTGAGGCTGCTATAAATAGCAGCCTGTGGGTTTGGCCATTGTGGAGGATTATCTGATCATTGTGTTTCATGACTGCTTTGCTGACTTTGATCTTTGTGTGCTGATTTTTCCCCGCTTTGAAACTAACCCAGAGCAAGGTATGTTTCACTTTGTGAAAGAAAAAGGAATTGCCTCACAGCTGCAAGTTAAGTATCACAGAACTGATAAGGGACTTGTACAAATTACCAATTTGTTTGGAGACAAGTGCTCTTTGCTATACAAAATGAGTGCTCTGTTTATTTGCATTTTTTTGTATAAAGAACATTGTTTTGAATTTTCAAACGTGTGTGTGTGAAATTGTATCTGTGCATTTTTGGGAGGATTCTACCAGAGAGCTCGACAGAACAGTAAGATGGAAGGCTGAGTCAACCTTGAGCTGGTCAGGATCGAACAGCTGGCAGCTGGGCAGAATTAACCTGCAATACTACATTCTATCCCATGCTCCACCATAGCTCTGGAATCTCTCTCTCTGGATTTTTGTATCTTCGCTTTCATGGCATTAGTTTTAAACCTTTCGTTTCTTTCTTGATGGTTCCCATCTTAAGCCATACCTATGTAAGGTTGTCAACACATTTTCCCACAATGTTTTTCAAATGTTGTCCATGAAAAGCTTTGGTTTTCCATCCATTTAATCTGTCATCCAGCTGTTTTTCCTTATATTCTCCCTTTGTTTCTCTTGTTTTTACAATGTTCTCACAGCCTGCAGCAATTTTTCTGTACTTTGGTTCACATAATCATTCAAACTTCGTCTTTTCTTCTTCTACAATTCGATGGATTTGCAATAGCTCTCTACCTCCTGTTTTTCTTGGCAGGTACAACCTGTCGATATCACTTTGTGGATGTAAAGCATGGTACATATTCAAGAGTTTGGGCAGTTTCCAGCCCAGGTTTACCAGTTCAGCCAAAGTCCAGTTGATGATTCCAGCTGAGTAGGTTATGTGGCAGATTTGGTAGCCCAGGTTTGTGTTTCATAGGGTTATTATCAGTGAAATTAATGCAATGTTGAACAGTGAATGTGAGTCCTCCTGGAATATTCCTCATCTAGTGTTGACTTCACCAATGTTCTCCCCATTTGCTGCTAGACATGTTTTCCATTTTTGCTTTCAAAAACTGTACAGGTATTTTTGCTGAAAGGTATTAATCCAGCTGTGGAGTAAAGAATAAAATGCCTTCTGGTTGGTTGGATGGGATGGAAGTTAAAATGTTGTTCATGTCAGTTAACAGATCTTTCACTCATTTGCTATGGACTTCACAAATGGTAGGTAGTCTTTCTTTCTTTCTTTCTTTCTTTCTTTCTTTCTTTCTTTCTATGTTTTCTTTGATGCGATTTTTAATCTTTTCTTTCAGCATTATTATTATTATTATTATTATTATTATTATTATTATTATTATTAATAATAATAATACTGTATGAATATTATTATCATTTACTTTATTTATTAAATATGAAATTCAGTCAACTGGACATTGAAAAATTGTTCTTCTTGTTGTTCTTGTTGTTTTGTTTCTTTGCATGATAGCTAAGTGCTTTTGTACCAGAAACAAATTCCTTGTGTGTCTGATTACACTTGGCTAAATAAACTATTCAATTCAACTCAGTTCAATGATTTGAAATGAGCCGGGGTGACACAGTGGTTAGAGTGCAGCAATGCAGGCTACTTTAGCTAACTGCTAGTTGTAGTTCAGCAGTTCAAATTTCAGCATGGGCTCCAGGTTAACTCAGCCTTCCATCCTTCTGAGGTGGGTAAAACGAGGACCCAGATTGTTGAGGGCAATATGCTGATTCTGTAAATTACTTAGAGAGGGCTGTAAAAGTCTAAATGCTATTGCTATTTTTTCCAGATTGGCCCTTCTAATGATTGTTGGTATAATCCAATATATCCACTTTGGTTCTTTTTATCTTTTCTTATATGATTCCCAGGGTTATAATAGTTTTCTAAAGAGAGCTAGGTCTTCACGATACGTCCAAAATATGATAATTTCAGCCTGGCTATTTGTATCTCAAGTGAGAATAACAGCAATAATTACAGTTACATAGTAATAATAGCTTTCATTCATGTCACTTACAGGCCAACCAACTCCATAACATTAAGAAAAGAAGAATAACCGCAAACTAATTTGTAATATGGAAGGACAGATTTAAAACACTTTACTATCCTGTGAGATTTTGACAGAACCGATGACAACAAAATATTTACTTTGGTGTTAATAGAGGTGTCAAAAGTCAGGAAAGCTGGAGGCGCTGAACATGTTTCCAGTGCGACGAAGGACATTCCTTGTATGCTCACCCCTTAGCTACCACATAAACCAAATAAATAGAGCATCACTCTTCATCCACGAATTCTCTCATACCACTAAAATAATTGAGACCTAATTAAAACAAAAGTTAGAAACAGTCCATTCACTTAAATATGAACCAGCAGTGTGCTGCAGCTTCCCAAAACGCCAGAATAGAATAGAATAGAATAGAATAGAATAGAATAGAATAGAATTCTTTATTGGCTAATTGTGATTGGACACACAAGGAATTTGTTTTTGGTCAGTGTACATAAAAAGTCCCAGGCCACATTAATAGAGGGATAGAATCCAGATCATGTGAAGTGTTAATACCACTTCATAATGCCTTGATAAGGCCACCCTTGGAATATTGCATCCAGTTTTGATCACCACAATATAAAAAAAGATGTTGGAATTCTAGAAAGAGTGCAGAGAAGATCAACGAAGATGATTAGGGAACTGAAGACTAAAACATAGGAAGAACGGTTGCAGGAATTAGTTATGTCTAGTTTAATAAAAAGAAGAAGTAGGGGAGATATGATAGCAGTGCTCCAATATTTAAGGGGCTGTCACAAAAAAGAGGGGTCAAAGCATGCGAAGGCAGGACTAGAAGCAACAGATGGAAATTAATTAAGGAGGAAAGCAACCTAGAAAGAAGGACAAATTTCCTGATAGTTAGAACAATTAATCAGTAAAATGACTTGCCTCCAGAAGTCGTGGGTGCTCCAATACTGGAGGTTTTTGAGACAAGACTGGACAACCATTTGTTTGAAATGGCATAGGGTTTATTGCCTGAGCAAGAGGTTGGGATAGAAGACTTCCACGATCCTTTCCAACTCAGTTATTTACTTATTTGTTTGTTTGTTTTGTCAAGTACGTATACAAAGGTATAATAATATTTATATACAAAATAATAGTAAAAGAGAAACGTTAGGACAGGGGACGGAAGGCATTCTGATGCACTTATGCATGCCCCTTACTGACCTCTTAGGAATCGGGAGAGGTCAACAGTCTAAGGGTAAAATTTGGGGGTTAGGTGATGATATTACAGAGTCTGGTAATGAGTTCCATGTGTCAACTACTTGATTACTAAAGTCGTATTTCCTGTAGTTGAGTTTAGAGCTGTTTACTTTAAGTTTGTATCTATTGTGTGCTCGTGTGTTGTTGTGGTTGACGCTGAAGTAGTTGTTGACAGGAAGGACATTGTAGCAGATGATTTTATGGGCAAATCCTTTTGGCCTAGGATTGTAAGTCTAGTTGAGTAGGGTATTCTGTTGCGAGTGGAGGAGTGCCGGGCTCTTCTAGTAAAGTATCTCTTGACATTTTCTAGAGTGTTTATGTCCGAAATGCGGTATTTATTTATTTATTTATTTATTTATTTATTTATTATTTAGATTTGTATGCCGCCCCTCTCCGCGAACTCGGGGCGGCTCACAACAAAAAATATAAACAATCGTACAAATCCAAATAAATTCAATAAATTTAAGTATTTAAAATAGTTTTAAAAAGAACCCCACTATATTAACAAGCACACACACAAACATACCATACATAAATTGTACGTGGCCGGGGGAGGTGTTTCAGTTCCCCCATGCCTGATGACAAAGGTGGGTTTTAAGAGCTTTACGGAAGGCAGGGAGAGTAGGGGCAGTTCTAATCTCCGGGGGGAGTTGGTTCCAGAGGGCCGGGGCCACCACAGAGAAGGCTCTTCCCCTGGGGCCCGCCAACCGACATTGTTTAGTTGACGGGACCCGGAGAAGGCCCACTCTGTGGGACCTAATCGGTCGCTGGGATTCGTGCGGCAGAAGGCGGTCTCGGAGATATTCTGGTCCGATGCTATGAAGGGCTTTAAAGGTCATAACCAACACTTTGAATTGTGACCGGAAATTGATCGGCAGCCAATGCAGACTGCAGAGTGATGGTATGGGTTTCAGACAGATGAGCTATATTCAAGGATTGGTCTGGCGAAAGTTTTGTATGCTCTGAATGCTATGAATGTTTTGTATGCTTTGTATTCTATGAACAAGAGAATGTCTCTATTTTCTACTGGATTCAGATTCCCATTAGCTAAAAATTATATTGGATGGATGGCAACTGAAACTCAACAATATTGGTGGTGCAGTGTTTAGAGTGCAGTACTGTAGGCTACCTCTGCTGATTATTGGCTGCCAGCAGTTTGGCAGATCAAATCTCACCAGGCTCAAACTTGACTCAGCCTTCAATCGTTCGGAAGTGGGTAAAATGAGGACCTAAATTGTTGGGGGCACTATACTGATTCTGTAAACTGCTTGGAGAGGGCTGTAAAGCACTGTGAAGCAGCATATATACTAGTATGAGTGAGTGTATGTATGGCTTTTTAGGGGTAGAACGTATTTTATACTGCTGCTTTTGTATTTATTGCTCTTATCTGTTATGCTGCAATGTTCTACCTGTCAATGACTACTTCAGCTTCAATCGCAACAACACAAGAACAGGCAACAGATTCAAACTTAATATTAACTGCTCCAAACTTGACTGTAAAAAATATGACTTCAGCAACCGAGTTGTCGAAGCATGGAACTCATTACCTGACTCAGTAGTGTCAACCCCTAACCCCAAACGTTTTTCCCTTAGACTATTCATGATTGACCTCTCCAGCTTCCGAAGAGGTCAGTAAGGGGCGTGCATAAGTGCACCAGTGTGCCTTCCATCCCCTGTACAATTGTCTCTCCTTATCTCATTTATCTTTTCTTCCTTTCAAATTTGTTCACCTATACTTTTTTATCTTTTCTTCTATTCATTTCTTTACTTATATTACTACATATCTATTCTCTTCAATGTGTATTACATATTGGACTAAATAAATAAAAAAATAAAAATAAATGTTGTTGATATTTATTCTCATGACTGTAAGCCACCCAGAGTACTATTGAAATTGGGCAACAGATAAATCCAAATAAATAAATAAATAAATAAATAAATAAATAAATAAATAAATAAATAAATAAATAAATAAATAAATAAATAAATAAATAAATAAATAAATAAATAAATAAATAAATAAATAAATAAATAAATAAATAAATAAATAAATAAATAAATAAAATATAAGTCTAAATGCTATTGCTATTTAGGCGCTTAGTATAAGACAGTTTTAGAGATGGAACCATCATTTTTACATCATGACAAATCTGCAATAAATGCAATAAATGTTCTGGGTATTTTTTAATGAAAAGAGTCCTCAGTCAGTATGAGTACCGGCTGAGTACACAGTACATCTATGATTAACCCCAAAATCAGATTTATAGTGGTTTTGTGTATATGAGTGTGAGTTTCTAAGCATAATACACAGTGTGATTTGTTCTCTTGCTGAAACAAAGAAAGAAGGACAAGTCTTCAGAGCAGGAGAAGAAAATGAAACATGGAAAGTAGCTTACTCATAACCCTCTCCATTTCAGAGACCTTTTGGAAAGGACATGCTTATTTGATGAAGTCAGGAATCTTTTACTGTTTAGTCATAAACAGATGAATCCTATAATAGCCTTTGTTTTCCCTGCTACAGGAGGTCTGTATGATTAATCAAATCTCCTGCAGTCAATGCCAACCCAAACAGATGAATGCAAAACGCATCTGCTGTAGATTAAACATTTGGAAAAACCATTTTATAAATATTTTTTCCCCAAACAACACATCCATATGGTATGTTAACTGGGGTCTATATTTAAAGCCCTCTGTGTACACTTTTTAGCCTTGCTCATGTATTTGTCATATAAGTGTCTAATATGAATGGTTGTCATTCTGTGATCCATCGCTTCCTATTGCTTCCTGTTTATATTATTTCAGGCTGGTCTTGCAAAATATCTAGAAACTTTGGAGAGTGAAAAAGGCAACCTTACTTTGTCTTAGAATTGCATTGGCACTTAATTGCAACGTTTTGCCAATTTTTCTTCTTCATTTGCTGCAAACATCCCTAGATGAACAACAAAGATTTGATCCAAGTAACCTGAAAATTGTATTCGAAGTTGTATTGGCTTTGAAAAGGATTGAGTAGCAACTGATGGTCCAAAGGGCATCACTGTTTGATCACTAGGCGATCAATTTATGTCTCCTATTGTGGTTATATATAAGATTTATCCAAAAAGTTTATCTTGTTGAGTTTCAGGTTCAATTAAAATGTCTATTTAAAAAAAAACCTAAGGAGACAGCTGAGTGGGGAGATTCAACTTTAGGTAGGCACAACTTTAGCCCTCCGTGGATAAACATAAAATCCCCCCTAGAAGAAAGATGTCTGTTTTCCAATGCCTTATTTCATATGCTCTAAAAAGGAGAATACATGGAAGTTATGTTAACAGAATTGGAAGGGACCTTGGTGGTCTTCAAGTCAAACTGCCTGCTCCAGCAGGAAACCCTATACCAGTGATGGCGAACCTTTTTTGATTTTCATGCCAAAAGGGTCAGACATGTGTGTGTCCACACCCATAATCCTATGCACCTCCTCCACACATGCACATGTAACCTCCTCCCCACCCCCGGCATGCAATCGCATGCCTATTTTTCACTCTCCCCAGGCTTCAGACCCTTTCTAGGAACCTGGGGAGGGCAACCAACATGGGTTTGTCAGACTAATCTTATTGCATTCTTTGGCAAAATGACAAAATTAATGGAGCAGAGGAATGCTGTCAATATAATTTAGTTGGACTTCAGTAAGGCATTTGATAAAGTAGGCGATAACCTACTACCAGATAAAGTAGAAAAATGTGAGTTAGACAGCAACACCACCAGATGGATTCGAAACTGGCTGACCAACCACACTCAACATGTAGTGCTCATTGGAACTGGACCTACATGGAGGGAAGTATGCAATGGAGTACCCCCGGATTCTATTTTAGGTCCAGTACTCTTCAACATCTTCATCAATGACTTGGATGAGGGAATAGATGAGGAACTCATCAAACTTACAGATGACACCAAACTGGCAGGAATAGCCAACATTCCAGAAGATAGACAGGAAGAATAGTTTTGTGATCTTGGACTAGATCAGTATTCTCAATCTTGGCAACCTAAAGTTGTATGGACTTGATTGCTGGGGAATTCTAGAAGTTGAGGTCCACACATCTTCAAGCTTCTAGGCTTGAGAAAAGAGTTTCTGAAGACATTCCCCATCCACAATTTTATGTAGCTACGGAAAAAGCCATTTGTTAGTAAAACTGCCTATGGAAGATAGGCAGGAGTGGGTTCCACTTACCTTCCCTACTGGTTCACATTGTGACCAAAGTGTGTCATGCAAAACCACTGTAAATGATCTTCTGTGCATGTCCAGAAGTCTCTGTGTATGTGCAGAGGGTTTTTTCCTTTTTGGCAAGCCAGGGAGACCAGAGGATCAGTTCGGGAGTGTGGACCGCCAGTCATCACTGCCAATTTGGCGAGCGATGGTAAATTTCCACTACCGGTTCTAAGCCGGTCCCCGGAGAGTGAGTGAGTGAGTGAGTGAGTGAGTGAGTGAGTGAATGAATGAATGAATGAATAAATAAATAAATAAATAAATAAATAAATAATGCTTGGCTGCATAGCTTGGCTGCATAGCTAGAGGTATAACAAGCAGGAAGGGGGATATTGTGATCCCCTTATATAGAGCGCTGGTGAGACCACATCTGGAACACTGTGTTCAGTTCTGGAGACCTCACCTACAAAAAGATATTGTCAAAATTGAACGGGTCCAAAGACGGGCTACAAGAATGGTGGAAGGTCTTAAACATAAAACGTATCAGGAAAGAACTCAATCTGTATAGTCTGGAGGACAGAAGGGAAAGGGGGGACATGATCGAAACATTTAAATATGTTAAAGGGTTAAATAAGGTCCAGGAGGGAAGTGTTTTTAATAGGAAAGTAAACACAAGAACAAGGGGACACAATCTGAAGTTAGTTGGGGGAAAGATCAAAAGAAACGTGAGAAAATATTATTTCACTGAAAGAATAGTAGATCCTTGGAACAAACTTCCAGCAGACGTGGTTGGTAAATCCACAGTAACTGAATTTAAACATGCCTGGGATAAACATATATCCATTGT
This sequence comes from Erythrolamprus reginae, assembly GCF_031021105.1. Lineage (NCBI taxonomy): Eukaryota > Metazoa > Chordata > Lepidosauria > Squamata > Dipsadidae > Erythrolamprus > Erythrolamprus reginae. The sequence continues at coordinate 18,139,378 of NC_091952.1, forward strand.
AAGATAAAATACAGGAAATAGTATAAGGGCAGACTAGGTGGACCATGAGGTATTTTTCTGCCGTCAGTCTTCTATTTTTCTATAAATAAATAAATGAATGAATGAATGAATGAACGAACGAACGAACGAACGAACGAACGAACAAACAAACAAACAAACAAACAAATAAATTCAGTCTGAACCAGCAGCAATCCACCACTGCAAATAGGTCAGAACTTTTGGTGAGAACTTTTGCTTATTAATCTTTGTAATGTAGTCGGTCATTTCTGCTTTATATTGAATCCATGCTGCTCTATGACTATAATAAGTAATTAATTTGAATTATATTAGGATACTGTAATCTAATGAAAATAAGATTATAATCAGATCAGTTGATTGATTTTTAAGGTCCAGAGAATTGGCCATTGATGTGGTAGATTCTATAAACCTCTGTTAGAGGAATGACTGAGTGAATATCTTAGGGTCAAGGGATAACCACCAAATGTCAAGAAAATACCAGACACATATAAGACATAAAAAGCTAGTTATCTCGAGAGGCAAAAGAAAAATGATTGTGGGCTGATGACTAATCATCATAAGAAAATGAATCAGACAATGAATTAGAATGAAAAGCAAAACGGATACAATATATCAACTTTTAAGTCAATTAAGTTCTGTGGGAGCATGTTGTTCTTTGTTCCTCAAGGCATTTGTTATCAAAGTTCTGGAATCAAAGAACACCAGGGTAATGAATAATGTGCAGTGAAATTCCAAATATCAAACCACAATGACTATAGTATAGCACTCTGTTGATTGTGTGCTTGTTTGTGGTTTTTTTTAATATTCTGGGGTTGTTTTTTATGAATTTTTTAGCTTAACATTGTAATTGGATGGGTGGGTATTGGATTTGTTATTATGTATTGTTTTTACTTTGTTGTGAGCCGCCCCGAGTTTGCGGAGAGGGGCGGCATATAAATCCAATAAATCTAATCTAATCTAATCTGTACAATATCTGGAGGGCTCAAATGGAAAGACTGTGGGGCAAAAGTCTAACCTCTCTCTCTCAGTAGACAGTTCCTCAATACAGAGGATTGGCATCTTGTTTTTGGAAGTAAATATGCGATGTGCTTGACCATCAAAAGAGAGCTTGGGTAGATCACTGAGTAGAATGTTACACAAATTGTATTTGTTACATTTATTTTTTTGAGAGTGGATTGCCATTTCCTTATAGGCATTTCTATCATTATGGATAGAGAGGAAATAGAGAAGATAAATCCAGAAATGCATCCTTGACACCATATATTATTTTATTTTATTTATTCATTTGTCCAATACACAGATACATAGGAAGAAAAATAGACATGTAGGGGTAAAAGTGAACTTAGAGGAGAAGATATATGAGAGGAAGAAAATATATGAAAGGGGGAAAATATATATGATATGTGAGAGAAAGGAATGACAATTGGACAAGGGACGAAAGGCACACCAGTGCACTTATATACGCCCCTTACTGGCCTCTTAGGAACCTGGAGAGGTCAATCGTGGATAGTCTAAGGGAGAAATGTTGGGGGTTAGGGGTTGATACTATTGAGTCCGGTAATGAGTTCCACGCTTCGACAACTCGATTGTTAAAGTCATATTTTTTACAGTCAAGTTTGGAGCGGTTTGTATTAAGTTTGAATCAGTTGCGTGCTTTTGTGTTGTTGTGGTTGAAGCTGAAGTAGTCATTGACCAGTAGGACGTTGTAGCATATGATCTTGTGGGCAATACTTAAATCGTGTCTTAGGCGCTGTAGTTCTAGGCTTTCTAGGCCCAGGATTGTTAGTCTATTTTCGTAGGATATTCTGTTTCGAGTGGAGGAGTGAAGGGCTCTTCTGGTGAAATATCTTTGGACGTTTTCAAGGGTGTTGATATCTGAGATGTTGCTAAGCATCTACTGAATTGTGCCTGGTTTTATTACCTTTTTTGGGCCACAGTTGTTAAGCAAAACATTTTGGTTCTTCAGTGAATCAGATGATAGTTCAACAAATCCATCTTTCCCCATTGGAAGCTGGCTGGGAAGCTTGCAAATGCATGTCCATGTGCCGCTTCTATGTTGGTTGAGGCAAGCAGGATTCCCTTGAGTACCATTTGTTGGGGGTCAAGGGAAAGGGAGGGTCTTGCATTCTCTTTCTACTCAATATCCCCATGTACCATTGGTGTGACACTGTATGACATAGAATGCTGGACTCGATGGGCTTTGGCCTGATTCAGCATGGCTCTTCTTATGTTCTTACATAACCCCAGGATGCTGCAACTATTATAAATATATGTCTGTTGCCTAGAACCCCAATTTTGATTGTATGACTATCAGGCTGCTATGGTATCATAAGTTGAGGACCAGTCATAAGTTACTTTTTTCTTTGCTGCCGTAATTTCAAATGATTGCTAAATATACAGCTGTAAGTTGAGGACTCTCTGTATTCTTATCTAGGATGTTTGCATTGCCAGATACCCACTACAGGAGCGAATGTGTTGGTTAATTCATATTATAAATCATCAGGCACGTGTTTTAATTTTTAGCAGGACCCTTTTGTATTTGTATGTTCTCAATGCTAGGTATGGTCATTCCTAATTAGTATTCAGATGGGGGAATTTCTTGCCTGGACTTAAAAGTCAAAAAAACGAAGGCAATTTCCATTACACTCTTCTTTTTCTTTCCTCTTCTTCTTCTTCTTCTTCTTCTTCTTCTTCTTCTTCTTCTTCTTCTTCTTCTTCTTCTTCTTCTCTTCTTCTTTCTTCTTCTTCTTTGTCTTCTTCTTTGTCTTCTTCTTCTTCTTCTTCTTCTTCTTCTTCTTCTTCTTCTTCTTCTTCTTCTTCTTCTTCCCCTTCCTCCTTCTCCTCCTCGTCTTCTCCTCCTCCTCCTAATCCTCCTGCTCCCTCTCCTCCTCCCAAGGTGCAAGGTTTGCTTTTCAGATCATTGAGTGTCACTATACATGATCAGCTTGCATATTTTTGTTGATGGTGTCTTGCCATCTCTGTTTTAGACTCCTGCGAAGTTGCCAACCATTGATTTCTAGTAGAGAGGCAGTTTTGGCCATGGTGGAAGGGGCTGCTCTGAGAGCAGTGCTCTCTGGACATGTCCATACCAGCAGCGTTGGCCTTCTGTCATCTTCTCTATAGTTGGTACCATGCCAAAATGTTGTCGAATGGTGTCATTTGGGTGGTGGCCAAGAAGGGAGATGGGGGAAAGGCAATTTCCATTAGATGGCCAAGAAAAATGTACAGGTATACATGAAATGATCAGGACTCAAGCTTGGCTTGAGGGCATCTTTACATTTTATCAGGCAAATGGACTGTTGCCTTTGATAAATACTGTCACACTCTGGACATTGTGCAAATAGTTAATGGTGAAATGCCATAAAGAGATTCCTTTAATAAAAAAGCAGCTTATGGCAAACTTTGGAATCTTTCATGTATTTATTTTACAGCTAAAATAATTCTACTGAAAAGTCCTTTTTAGTTTACTTATTGGCAGTGATGGCTAGCTGGTACATGTTGACCTAGCTAAAGATTATATTTCTTGGTTTTCGATGACTGTTATTTTTTTTTTTGCAAATAATGATTTATGGCTGATGAGTAGTGCATCAGGATATTCCCCACAGTTTTAAGTATGAGCATAGAAAACTAACTGGGGCAGAAGAAGGAAAAAAGAAGAACTTTTTCCAAGGGCACAAGGCTTGTCCTGATAAGAAAAGTGCAAAACCATCTTAGTACTATCTGGATGCTTCCTGTTCCTTACAGGTTTACATTTATAAATAAATACTTAGTATAAGATATATATATATTTTACCATTGTCTTTCAGCTGTTGTTGAACAATAACATATATTTTTTAAAATATCATCTTTTCATTTCCTCTTTACAGATTAGGAAATCCTTTGGCCCCGCTCTGGATTATGACATTCAAAGAGTGATGCAGAAAAAAAATGGTATTCAGGTTTTAAAAAAACTGGTGCTTTTGTTCTTCTTTTTTAAAATTTTCATGGCTGAAAATTTTCTTCGTTTATTGAAGCATAAATGCAAACATTTATACAGAAAAATGAAAATAAAGGTAAATTAGGGGGCAAAAGGGGGAAGAAAAAATGTGTAGGGTGAGAGGATTATTCCTTTTGGTGCAGTAGAATAAGGCAATATAGTGGTCCCTTGACTTTCGCGGGTCATAACCAACACTTTGAATTGTGACCGGAAACTGATCGGCAACCAATGCAGACTGTGCAGTTTTGGTGTAACATGGGCATACTTGGGGAAGCCCATGATTGCACTCGCAGCTGCATTCTGCACAATCTGAAGTTTCCTAACACTTTGCAACACTTTGCAACTCTTTTGATTTCATTTCATTTCATTTATTGGATTTATATGCCGCCCCTCTCCGAAAACTCGGGGCGGCTAACAACAGTCATAAACAATATACAGTAAAAATCCAATACTAAAAACTAACTTAAAACCCCCTAATGTATAAAACCAACATACGTACAAACATACCATACATACAGTTGTATCAGCCTAGGGGGAGAAGAGGTCTTAATTCCCCCATGCCTGGCGGCAGAGGTGGGTTTTGAGTAGCTTACGAAAGGCAAGGAGGGTAGGGGCAATTCTAATCTCTGGGGGGAGTTGGTTCCAGAGGGCCGGGGCCGCCACAGAGAAGGCTCTTCTCCTGGGTCCCGCCAAGTGGCATTGTTTCGTTGACGGGACCCGGAGAAGACCCACTCTGTGGGACCTAACTGGCCGCTGGGATTCGTGCGGCAGAAGGTGGTTCCTGAGATAATCTGGTCCGGTGCCATGAAGGGCTTTATAGGTCATAACCAACACTTTGAATTCTGACCGGAAACTGATCGGCAACCAATGCAGACTGCGGAGTGTTGGTGTAACATGGGCATATTTGGGAAAGCCCATGATTGCTCTCGCAGCTGCATTCTGCACGATATGAAGTTTCCGAACACTTTTCAAAGGTAGCCCCATGTAGAGAGCGTTACAGTAGTCGAGCCTCGAGGTGATAAGGGCATGAGTGACTGTGAGCAGTGACTCCCGGTCCAAATAGGGTCGCAACTGATGCACCAGGCGAACCTGGGCAAACGCCCCCCTCGCCACAGCTGAAAGATGTTTCTCTAATGTGAGCTGTGGATCGAGGAGGACGCCCAAGTTGCGAACCCTCTCTGAGGGGGTCAATGTTTCTCCCCCCAGGGTGATGGACGGACAGATGGAATTGTCCTTGGGAGGCAAGACCCACAGCCACTCCGTCTTGTCTGGATTGAGTTTGAGTTTGTTGATTGATATTAGTTACTAACAAAATACCACATTTTATTCATGGAAAATTAGATGACACACTGTATTGTTTGAAAGTATGTTGAGAGAAAAATAAAAAAAAAATTAACCCCCCCCCCAAAAAGTCCTTCCCTCCATTCATTTCATTCTTCCTCCTTCCTTCTTTCCTTCCTTCCTTCCTCCCTCCCTCCTTCTTTCCTTCCTTCCTTCCTCCTTCCTTCCTCCTTCCTTCCTTCCTCCTTCCTTCCTTGTTCCCTCCATTTCTCCTTCCTTCCCTCCCTCCCTCCTTCCTCCCTCCCTCTCCATTTCTCTTTCCCTCCCTCTCTTTCCCTTTTCTTTCTTTCTCTCTCTATTCCCTCTTTTCCCTCTCTCTCATTCTTTCCCTCCAGGTCTCTCTCATTTCTGTGTATTTCTCCCTCTCCTCCTGCTTCTCTCTCTCATTTGTTTCTCCTCCCATTTTACTCTCATTTCTCTCACCTGACCGGCAAAGAGTCATTTTCTTGCCTGGGGGGGGAGGGGAGAGGCTGAGCGCGAGCTGTAAAAAGAAAGGCTGAGGGAGGCCGAGGCAAGAGCTCTGGTTTGGGCAGCGCCATCACCGGGCAATGGGACCAATCACCCCTTTCCCCCCACAGAATACACACACACACTCCTGTGGCGCTGTCCAAACTGGAACTCTTGTTTTGCCCTCCCTCCGCCTTTCTCTTTAAAGCTCATGGCAGAGTGCTTAGCTTCCTTCCCCCTCCACATGGCAGGGCGCAGAAGTTTGCCCTGCAGCATATCAGCTGTTGGGCGGGAGAAATGGTGCTGGCTCCACTGTGTGGGGGTGGAAAACAGATAGCGGGTGGGCCGGTAATAGACAGTGGGTGGGCCGGATATGGCCCGCGGGCCGCCCCTTGCCCAGGTCTGTACATATAGGTAGTCCTCGACTTACAACCAGAATTGAGCCCAAAATTTATGCTGCTGAGACATTTGTTAAGTGGATTTTGCCCCATTTTATGACCTTTCTTGCTACAGGTGTTAAGTGAATCATTGGAGTTGTTAAATTAGCAACCCAGATGTTAAGAGAATGTGGCTTCCCTATATTGGCCTTGCTTGTCATAAGGTCACAGAAGCTGTTCACGGGACTCCAGGTCGCTGCAGAATATCTCCGGGACCACCTTCTGCCGCACGAATCCCAGCAACCAGTTAGGTCCCACAGAGTTGGCCTTCTCCAGGTCCCGTCGACTAAACAATGTCGTCTGGCGGGACCCAGGGGAAGAGCCTTCTCTGTGGTGGCTCCGACCCTCTGGAACCAGCTCCCCCCAGAAATTAGGATTGCCCCCACCCTCCTTGCCTTTTGTAAACTCCTTAAAACCCACCTCTGCCGTCAGGCATGGGGGAATTGAAACATCTCCCCCTTGCCCATGTTGTTTTGGGGTATGATTGATTGTGTGCTTGTTTTTTATATATATTGGGGTTGCTTTTATGAATTTTTTAACCTAAAACTGTAATTAGATGGGTAAATATTAGATTTGTCACTGTGTACTGTTTTTGCCATTGTTGTGAGCCGCCCCGAGTCTGCGGAGAGGGGCGGCATATAAATCCAATAAATCTAATCTAATCTAGCCATCATAAATATGAACCAGTTACCCAACATCCGAATTTTAATCAGGTAACCATTTGGAAGAAAGAAAGATTTGCACAGAGAAAAGGGGAGGTATATTTTCAGATTCTGAGATGCTCCACTCCAGCCAGTCTCAACATGGAAGCAAATGTCCATCAAAAACTAAACAGCAATAGCATTTAGACTTATATACCGCTTCACAGTGTTTTACAGCCCCCTCTAAGCAGCTTTACAGAGAGTAAGCATATTGCTCCCCAACTATCTGGATCCTTGGAAGGATGGAAGGTTGAGTTAACCTTGCGCCTATTGAGATTCGATCTGCCAAACTGCTGCAGCCGGTGATCAGGAGAAGTAGTTTGCAGTACTGCACTCTAATCACTGCACCACCGAGGCTCTGGTGAGTTAGTGAGCTCCGGGAAGTAAAATGCATATTTCCATAGAATCTAGATATAAAGTAAAGTTTCAGTCGGACCTGTTTGGATACAGATGTAAATATTAGCATTTTGTGGGTCTGCCAAGTGAGAGGGATATATTGGGGTATTTCTCTCCTGGAGAAATAAGGAACTGAGATAAATGCCTTTTTTACTTTCATCGCATGAAACAACAGACACTTACTCCCAGAGAAAGTTCTTAGAGCACAGTAGTCCAGAAGGAGAAACGAAGCAGGGTTAAATTTTGATGACAACAAATGAAACAAAAGCATAAATAAAGCACAAAAACTGCAGAGTTTTAAAGGTGGACAGAAGAACAGAGTGCTTCTACGTCATCTTCATCTTCCGAATCTGACAATTCTAAAGGCTGAGAGGAAACACACACAACACCCTTCACTCTCACTCTCAGACTGGGGTAACAAGAACACTGGCCTGCGATGCCAGTATTCATCCATCTCCTGATCCTCAAAATCCATGACCAGCTGAGCCGGACATGGACCACTCACAACACATGAAACTAGTAATATTGTACTGGGGTAGAAGTTATTGACTCAGTTTTTGTGACTGCAGAGGCCTACATTTTATGAGTGGGCTGATCAGATTGTGTTGTGGTTCAGCCTGAGCCAGATCAAAGACCAGCTGTGTCTCTGCTGGCTCCAGGCCTGGGGGAGTCTGAGAGCGGAGGGGAGAGTTCTTTGCAGCCAGACAGTGCAGACAGCAGTCAAGAAAATGAAGATGAAGCAAGGCCTGGGAGCCCTGGGGAAGGGCTATCTCAAGCAAGTAGCTTGGATTCTCTGGATTCCCTGGAGTCCCTGGATGACGAAGCACAAGCTATCATTAGTATGCGACAGAGACGCATAGATCAAAGGAGGAATCAACTGTGTAGATATTATCAGCGCTGAATGAGGAGCACCTGGGGGTTGGGTGTGGTCCTCATTAGCAGGGAAGGGTTTATAAGGCATGCAAACCCTTTCGGCAGCGTGGAGTGTTATCAAAGAGGAGTTGGTGTTGTCTGCATTTTCTCTCAGCGTTTTTGTTCCTGGCTCATGGCCCAGCAGTCTTGAAGACCGGTGGGAGGTTTGTGTCTGTTAGCTCAACAGCCTCGTTTGGCATTAAGGATCCTGTTTTTCTGTATGAACAATTGCTTTCATGTTTCTTTTGGAGTTCCAGTGCTTTCCTGACCTGTAAGGACATTTTCTGTTGACTTCTTTTCTCTTTACCATTATAAGACTGTGTTTGGATTCAGCCGGTGTGTCTGGCTTATCTTTTTGGGTTGGTCATAGCTTCCGGAGTGACCCAGACAGAACAGATTGAAACCATGAATCAAAAAGATTCACAGTATCAGAAGATATGGTATACTATGATTCCATTGGTTTTTAAACATAGACTTGCTAATGTACATAACCGTCGAAAACATTTTTTTAAAAAAAATTCTACAGCATATGGATTTTGTTATTTCAGCAATGTTACCTAAAGCTAATTTTAAAATGCAAATGCTAGCAAGATAAGCTCTGCTTTTTAAACTGCTATCTGGGTACAGTGTTTAATATCTCATCTTTTTCATGCATTATCTTTTTTTGCAAATTTTAAACCAACGAAAATAGAATAGTAAAAAGTTTTATTTGAAGCCATCAAACACCTAATTGTGAAATCCAAAAATCGCTACATCAGAAGATATAAACTATGTTAGATTTGCTGTTTCTTTTTGTGTTTTGGAAGAAAGTGTCTATTCCTGCAATATCAGACTAAGGCCAGCCAAGCTTTTCCCTGTGAACCAAAAGTTGGGTCTAAAGAAGCAGGATGGGAAGAATATTGATTCAAGCCTTTGAACTCTGGTCTTGGAGAAAACTCCTGACAATACGGTGGACAGCCAAGAAAACAAATCAATCATCAAACAAATCAAGGTAGAGTTCTCACATGGACAACCTCAAATTGTCCTACTTTGAACGTATTAGGTGAAGACCCATCTCTTTCAAAAAGAGTGTCATGTTGAGAAAGGTAGGAGGAAAAAGGAGACAGCTAGAAGCAAAGTGGATGGATTCAGTTATAGTTTGGTTTGATTGGATTGGATTGGATTTGTATGCCGCCCCTCTCCGTAGACTCGGGGAGGCTAACAACAGTAGTAAAGAGCATATGACAATCCAATATTAAAACAGTTAAAAACCCTTATTGTAAAACCAAACATACATACAAACATGCCATGCATAAAATTGTAAAGGCCTAGGGGGAAAGAGTATCTCAGTTCCCCCATGCCTGACGGCAGAGGTGGGTTTTAAGAAGCTTACGAAAGGCAAGGAAGGTGGAAGCAATTCTAATCTCTGGGGGGAGTTGGTTCCAGAGGGCCGGGGCTGCCACAGAGAAGGCTCTTCCCCTGGGTCCCACCAAGTGACATTGTTTAGTTGACGGGACCCGGAGAAGACCCGATGGGTCAGCAGGGGGCTACCATTTTCAGTGCTACTGGAAGAGGCCTGGAGAGTGGAGCATGCACAGAAGCAAAAAGGCCTGGAAACCAGTAAGTAACAGCTGCTCGCCCCTACTCCCTCCGCTGCTTGGCCTGCCATGCCGCTCGCCCTTGTTTCCCCGCTGCTTGCTCTGCTGTGGCCCTCGCTACTCCACCGCTCGCCCTGCGGCGTGGCACATACTTACTCCCCCCACTGTTCCCCCTGCCGTGCCGCTCCCCCTCGCTCACCCTGCTGCTCACCCTGCTGCACTGCTCGGTCTTGCTCTCCACGCTGCTTGCCGTGCTGCAGCCCGTGCCCTTGCTCCCCCCAGCCATCTCTCCTGTAGCCCGGGAGATCAAAGAGCAGGCCATGTGGCTGGAGCTGGGGCAGGCCAGATTTGTAGAGGTTAATGTTTCCAAATATAAATAATGCACTTGGGCAAAAGGAATCCTCAATCTGAGTATTGTATTGGCAGTTCTGTGTTAGCAAAAACTTCACAAGAGAAGGATTTAGGGGTAGTGATTTCTGACAGTCCCAAAATGGGTGGACAGTGCAGTCAGGCAGTAGAGAAAGCAAGGAGAATGCTTGGCTGCATAGCTAGAGGTATAACAAGAAGGAAGAGGGAGATTGTGATCCCCTTATATAGAGCACTGGTGAGACCACATTTGGAATACTGTGTTCAGTTCTGGAGACCTCACCTACAAAAAGATATTGACAAAATTGAATGGGTCCAAAGATGGGCTACAAAAATTGTGGAAGGTTTTAAGCATAAAACGTATCAGGAAAGACTTAAGGAACTCAATCTGTATAGCCTGGAGGACAAAAGGGAAAGGGGGGACATGATTGAAACATTTAAATATGTTAAAGGGTTAAATAAGGAGAGAAGTGTTTTTAATAGGAAAGTGAACACAAGAATAAGGGGACACAATCTGAGGTTAGTTGGATGAAAGATTAGAAGTAACGTGAGAAAATATTATTTTATTGAAAGAGTAGTAGAAGCTTGGAACAAACTTCAAGGTGACGTGGTTGATAAATCCACAGTAACTGAATTTAAACATGCCTGGGATAAACATATATCCATACAAAAATAAAATAGTATAAAGGCAGACTAGATGGACCATGAGGTCTTTTTCTGCCGTCAATCTTCTATGTTTCTATGAGAATCCAAGCAGCAAATTTTGGGAAGAATGGGAAGCATGCATTGAATTAGTCCAAAGAAAAAAAAATGAAGTCATAGCTGCAACCATAAACCATAAATTTGTATTAAAGATTAATTCTTAATTGTTCTTTTTTCTGTAGTAATTCTCTTAACATTAGCTATGTTTATATTGGTTTAGCTGTATAATGTATTAAACCACAATTATCATTTAGCATGTTGTTTGAATGTAGCCACAATCTTTTCTTGGCACTAAGAAATATCAGTTGCATTGTTTGTGGATAAAATTATATTGTAAGTATACCAGATTATGTTCATTTTTCATTAACAAACCTATTAATAGTTTTGAGGGTACAATTCTCTTGTTGAATTAAGTATTTCATTTTATTTTATTAGGAACTTTAATTTAGGGCTATTAAGGAATCAATAGAATGCCTAGAGCCGAACAGCTAGCGAGTTGTGGTTTGAACATTCATCCTCTTGTAAATGCATCTCATCTCAATGCAATTACTAAAAATTTTATATTATGTTTGTAAGAATGAATTATGCAGCCCTTTACATGACTGCAGGATTTTCACCATAGAATTTTAAAACGGAATGCTCTTGTGTGTTGGATATATTCTTATAAAGAGTGGGTTAAAATTAAAGAAATAGATGAACTACCGGTATATACCTTAACTATTTCATTTTTAAAAGTCAATACCTAAATCATTTATTTATTCATTAAAACAAATGTATATAAACTCACACAACTTGTATATGATTATCTATCTATCTATCTATCTATCTATCTATCTATCTATCTATCTATCTATCTATCTATCTATCTATCTATCTATCTATCATCTATCTATTTATTTTGTCCAATACACAATGAGGGTTTTAGTGGGTACATATCTATATACACATAGTAAAATACATGATGAAGGTTATAGAGGAGATACTCATAGTAAAATATATCTAAGAAATAATAGAAAAGAAGGTATAGTAATAGAACATATCAATGAAATAATAGAAGAAGAGATATAGGAATAGAAGAATGGTATAAGAGATATAGGAGAGCAATAGGACAGGGGACGGAAGGCACTCTATTTATTTATTTATTTATTCTTTATCCAATATACAATACATATGAAGGAGAATATATATTAAGTAATATATATAATGATAGAAAGTAAGAAAGAAGAGAGGTTGGAGGAAAGGAGAGAAAACCGCCGGCGACCTTACCAGCCGGCGCGGAGTTGCGGCGTGGTCGGGGGAAGGAGGCCGCCATGTTGGAGGCGGAGCCGGCAGCCCCACGTCATCCCCGGGGGCCGCTGTGACGTCATTTGGCCGGGCGAGAGGAGGCAGCCCTATAAAAGGGGCTGCCTCGTGGCGTCGTTCTCTCGCCCGGCATTGTGAGACACGGCCCTGCTGCACACGGACGCGGCGAAGAGAGCGCGGCTAGGCCCGAAGGCCGAAGAGGACGCGTGGCCGGCAGCACGCGCGGCGAAGAGAGCGCGGCTAGGCCCGGAGGCCGAAGAGGACGCGTGGGCGGCATTTGGAGGCTCGGGCCGGCAGCACGCGCGGCGCAGAGAGCGCGGCTATGCCCGGAGGCCAAAGAGGACGCGTGGGCGGCATTTGGAGGCTTGGGCCGGCAGCGCCGGAGGCATCGGCTGTCTGTCGGGCCTTTTCTGGTTTGGAGTCGGGGGGGTATTAATGGCAAGGGGCAGCAGGGCTAAGTCAGGGACCCGGAGGCGGGCAGCGGGGGGGCAGGCTGGCGATCAGGGCACCCCCCCATTGAGCCCCGCCGTACGGTAAGGAGGAGGGCCCCCAAGAGGACATGGGGGGAGGCCCCTGGGGCTAGACAGGCCAGTAAGCCGGGCAGAGAGGGCAGCTCCAGGGGGGAGGAAAGCAATAGGGGGCGGGCCGCAAGGCGCCGGGGGCTGACCCCTAGGGCAGCAGGCCGCCGCCAGGGGAGGGCCCCATCCCGGGGGCCACGTGGTAGAGGGATGGAGGCCTCTGATCCCGGGGAGGGGGACCCCAGCCCAGTGGAAATGAGTGGGTCTGATGAGGGGTCCCCCACGGCATGGGCGGTTGGGAATGAGGGTGCAGGGGAGGAGTCAGTGTCTGTCTCCTCACACCTTCTTTCTGCCTTGCTCGAGAAATTGGATGAGGGGCCAAGGAAGAGGGGCAGATCCCGGCACGAGGACGCCAGGGGTGCCACGAGCGCAGAGGGGACCCGGAGCTCCTCGGAATTGGAGGAAAGGTCCCAGAGGGTGAGATCCGACCGGCGCGCTAAGAAAAGGCGCAAGAGGAGACGGGGAAGCAGGGCTGCTTCCTGCTCAGAGGAGGCTGATGACGACTCTTCACATTGGGGTGAGTGCCCTGTGCCTAAGCATCGGTGGTCCCGGCCACGGGGGCCACGAGGCAGGCTACGGGCGGTTAAACGCAATACACATAAGACACACAAAACATGGCGTTCGCGCACGGCGGCCCAGGTGTGGGGGAGGGGCCGCCATCGTGGTGTGACAAAGCGGGGTAGAAGGAGACGGGACACTTCGAGGGATAGCTCGGAGTCCACAACAACGGAGTCCACTGACCCCTACGAGGGTGACAGTGACAACCCCTTTGCACCTGGCCTCCCTGACACGCCGCTTAGCATGCACATGTCACAGGCCCTTAAGCGAAAAATTTGGTGCGGGGCTTATGTAGATATCTTCAACATTTTGTTACCCGAGAAATCTAAGAAGGATAAGGACAAGGACGGTAAGAAGGGGTCTGATGAGGCAAAGGACACCAAAATGGATAAGGGGATATTGGCGTGGGCCTACGCCTTCCTGGCATATCATTCGGTGGTTGTGGAAGATGATGTGCACAAGACCCACGAGCTTATCCTATATATGAATATGATCTTAATGGCGTATCAGGAGTTTGGGGGTGAGGCTTGGAAGCAGTACGATGAAACGTTTAGGAGATTTGCCGCACACAATAGGCACTGGCCTTGGGACATGAGGCACAACGACCTGTGGCTTCAAGCCACGCAGCAAGCAGCTACCCCGGCTAGCGGGCGGACGCCTACCGGCCACCTGCTGCTGACCCAGGGAAAGGAAGCCACCCTTCCCCGCCCCGGGGTGGGTTCGGGGACCCCGGCCTCTGCACAGCGTAGTGGGGCTGGTTCGCCCTTTCGGATCCCGCCGTACTGTTACGAGTACGGCGCCAGGGGAGCCTGTTCCAGGCCAGTTTGCCGCTTTCGCCACGCCTGCGCTTTGTGTAATGGCAGGCACCCCACATCAGCCTGCTACAGGGGCAGGGGGGGAGGCGGCAATAAGGGGGCAGGGGGCCCTTCTAAGCCCCAGCCAGCAGGAGCTCAGGGTAAGGGGACCAACCCCCGTTAGATTGGACAGGTTGAGAGCCAGGCTTACCGGCTACCGCCCTAGGAAGGGTGCCGAATTTTTGGTTGCAGGTTTCACGGAGGGCTTTAGCATTCCGTACGAGGGGCCTAGGATCGCTTGCCTTGCGGACAACCTGAGGTCGGTAGCCGGCATGGGGCATGTGGTACGGGACAAAATTATGAAGGAGGTGCAGGAGGGACGGGTGCTGGGCCCCTTTATGGGGCCGCCCCTGCCCTCTCTGCAAGTATCCCCCCTGGGAGTGGTGCCCAAGAGAACAGCCGGGGAGTTCAGGCTCATTCATCACCTGTCTTTCCCTCCGGGTGCCTCGGTAAATGATCACATCCCTGAAGAGCTGTGCTCGGTGCGCTACACGCCCTTCGAGACGGCTGTCTCGATGGTATGGGGGTGTAGCCCGGGGGCCCTGATGGGTAAATGTGATATTAAGTCAGCCTTTCGACTTTTGCCGATTCACCCCGAGGATTTCGACCTTTTAGGTTTTCAGTTTGAAGGGGGGTTCTTTGTTGATAGGGCCCTGCCGATGGGTTGTTCAATTTCATGTTCATTGTTTGAGAAGTTTAGTTCTTTCCTAGAGTGGGCCCACGTGAAGGGATTCGGTCAGTTGTCCATTATTTAGATGACTTTCTTTTCGCAGGGCCGGCGGGCTCTGACGAATGCCAGCGGGGGATGGCAGGGTTTCAGGATTTATGCTTGGACCTCGGCGTGCCTCTGGCACACGAAAAGACCGAGGGGCCCACCACTAGGCTTACATTTCTAGGCATTGAGGTGGATTCGGTAGCGCAGACGTGTAGGCTACCTGAAGACAAGCTAGCGAGGCTGCGGAACACGGTGAGGGTTGTTCGGGCCGCTAGAAGAGTGACCCTTAGGCAGGTTCAGGAGCTGGCTGGACTGTTGAACTTCGCTTGTAGAGTGATAGCGCCGGGTAGGGCATTCATGTTTAGGCTTTACCAGGCGACGGTAGGTCTTAGCAAGCCGCACCACAGGATTTGCTTGATGGCTAGCGTTAGGAAGGACCTGGGGGTGTGGCAACAATTTTTGGACACGTACAACGGGGTCTCCTTTTGGAGACAGGACATGCTGTTGAAAGGCGACTTCCAGGTGAAGTCGGACGCAGCCGGGACGGCTGGTTTTGGTGTGGTCTGGAAGGATAGGTGGTTTAGGGCGGACTGGCCACAGGGGTGGCTGGGTACCACAGTTTGCAGGGATCTGACCTTTTTTGGAACTGTTCCCAATTGTCGTGGCCATCGAGCTTTGGTCCCATAGCTTCACCGGGAAGACAGTACATTTCTGGTGCGACAACATGGCGGTCGTACATGTGGTTAACACGCTTTCCTCCAAGAACGAACGGGTGATGGGGTTGGTTCGTCACATGGTAATGAGGTGCCTGGCACATAACATGCTCTTTCGTGCGCACCATGTCCCGGGGATTAGGAACGGGGTAGCCGACGCATTATCCAGGGGACAGTTAGCTAGGTTCCGGCTGCTTGCCCCACAGGCCGAGGAGTACCCGGAGGCAGCCCCCCAGCACCTGTGGCTGATTGGAGGGCCGACGTAAACAGGGCATTGGACATGTCCATTGCCGCAAGCACCAGGAGGTCATACCAGCGGGCAGGTAGGGAATTTTGGGCTTTTCGTCAACTTAGGAGATACGATCAGCTTTGGCCGGCCCCGGTCGAACATCTACTGGAGTTTTGTACACTATGTAAGCACCGGGGGTTGTCAGCCCGCACCATTCGGGCCAAGCTGGCTGGATTGGCTTTAAATAGCCAAGTCACGGGGCTTTTCAGACACCACGGGGGACTTTAGGGTTAGGAAAACACTGGAGGGGTGGATCAGAGAGAGGGGCCCGACCCGGGGTGATAGCAGACGCCCCCTTAGGTTAGTTCACCTGAGGGGTTTGGGCGACTTGTGGGACAGGCTTTGCCGCTCTCAGTACGAGGCGGCACTTTATCACGCGGCTGCGGTGACGTTGTTTTTTGGGGCCTTTCGTGTAAGCGAGGTCTTGGCGGCATCCAGGTTTGACAGCTCCGGCCGGGCCTTTACGGCTAGGGACATTAGATTCAGGCGGGGCTCAGTCTTCCTGCGGCTGCGATGATCCAAAACGGATCAGAAGGGACGGGGCGTGACAGTTAAGCTTTCCCGGACCAGCCACAGGAGGGTGTGCCCGGTGGGAGCAATCTCAGCGTATTGGGCCCTTAGGGGCGGAGATCCCGGCCCGCTTTTTTGTCATTCCTCTAGGGAACCTCTCACCAGGTACCAGTTTTGGGCGGTGACGACCAAGGCCCTGGCCCGGATGGGCCTGGACTCCAAGCGTTATGGGACTCACTCTTTCAGGATTGGGGCAGCTTCTTTTGCAGCGGAAGAGGGTTTCAGCGCGCCGGACATACGTGCGGTGGGCCGGTGGCGATCTGCGGCCTTCCGGACTTACATCCGCCCTTAGGTGAGTAGGGCGGGACTGGGTGCAGCCTGCGCGGCCACTTCTGACGCTGCTTTGTTTCCTCCCTTCCTTTTAGAGAACGCACAGGGTGCACAGAGAGTCCTGATCTGTGGCCACAGCATGATATACTGGGCTGAGAGGAGGGCCCAGGTGACAATGCCAGGCACGCAGTTGGAGCTGGACCGGCACGTGATTGTTCAATGGTTGGGCCGTAGAGGCCTACGGTGGTTGGATTTGCTTCCCCTGTTGTTCAACAGCGGGAAGGTGCATGGGGTGCCGGGATGGTTGGTCTTACATGTGGGAGGCAACGACCTGGGAGCACTGACTGGCGTTGACTTGTTGTGGCACATTTGGGATGGTTTGCAGGTAATCTGGAAGCGGTGGCCGGACACCCGCATATTGTGGTCCAACATCTTGCCACGTAGGTGCTGGAGGCATGCTAGGAACCCCAGGGCGGTTGATGGGGCCAGGAAGAGGGTCAACAGAGCAGTTAAGAAATGGGTACTACAGGCGGGGGGGGAGTTATAGACCACCCCGATGTCAGGGCTTCCCAGGTAGACTTATATAGACAGGACGGGGTACATTTAACGGACAAATTTATAGCGGACCTGCAGAGGTGCCTGCACATTCATGTGCAGGGGGGGAGCAGGGGGAATAAATTATAATTTCACCCCCTGCTGTGGCCGATAGGGGGCGGAAATGGGCATAAGCAACTGTGTGATCTCCTTTAGGGGCACCTCTACTGAGGTGTGGGGGGATCTCCTTCTCGGATTACAGGGCTCAACCGGCCTGGGTTCGGTGAGGGAGGTCCCTCCTGTGGCTCGCTGCATGGAGATTATCAGAGACCAGTGGCGAGCCATCCCACACGCCGTGGGGGCATGGCAAGGGGCAGGGGGCAGGTGTAATTTTACCATGACCCTGCACCCAGGCTTGGAGCTTTCGCCCTAGAAGTTGCTCAGTGGAGTTTGGTTGGAAAGTTAACTCCGCCCCCATTTGATTTATGCACCACTGCAGGTCACGTGGGCTTATTTGGTTAAATAGTTAATTCAAGTTGGTTTTAATAAAAGTGACCCTATTTATACCCATTCCTTGTGTCCGACTGTTACTCTGACTGCGCCGCAAAATGTATGAGATATGAGATAAGGAGAGAAGATTGGACAGGGGACGATAGGCACATCAGTGCACTTATATACACCCCTTACTGGCCTCTTAGGAACTTGGAGAGGTCAATCGTGGAGAGTCTTAGGGAGAAATGTTTGGGGCTGGGGGCTGACACCACTGAGTCTGGCAATGAGTTCCACGCTTCGACAACTCGATTGTTAAAGTCATATTTTTTACAGTCAAGTTTGGAGCGGTTGATGTTAAGTTTGAATCTGTTGCGTGCTCTTGTGTTGTTGCTGTTGAAGCTGAAGCTGAAGTAGTCATTGACTGGAAGGACGTTGCAGCATATGATCTTGTGGGCAATACTTAGATCTTGTTTAAGGCGTCTTAGTTCTAAACTTTCTAGGCCCAGGATTGAAAGTCTAGTCTCATAGGGTATTCTATTTCGAGTGGAGGAGTGAAGGGCTCTTCTGGTGAAGTATCTTTGGACATTTTCAAGGGTGTTAATGTCTGAGATGCGATACGGGTTCCAAACGGATGAGCTGTATTCGAGGATGGGTCTGGCAAAAGTTTTGTAAGCTCTGGTAAGTAGTGTGAGATTGCCAGAGCAGAAGCTACGTAGGATTAGGTTTACAACTCTTGAAGCCTTCTTGGCTATATTGTTGCAGTGGGCTTTGGCATTTAAATCTTTTGTTATTAGTATACCAAGGTCTTTAACCGGCTTAGTTTATGTGCAAATAAAATAACGTTCCCAAAACAAGAATGGATGGGCAGTGAGACATGCGGAGGGTTAGGATTAAGATTAAGATTAGTGGTAGGGTAAATAATGCCATCTAAGGGGTACTGAGAATAAATAAATATGTGTGTGTGTGTTTGTGTGTATGTGTGTATGTATATGTGTGTGTCTGCATGCATGCATTGGATTATTGGATTTAGATTATTTAATTATTGGATTTGTACTGTTTTGTTGTTGTGAGCCACTCCGTGTCTTCGTAGAGGGCAGCATACAAATCTAAATAATAATAATAATAATAATAATAATAATAATAATAATAATAATAATAATAAATAATCAGTGTGTGTTTGTGTGTGTGTGTGTATGAAGAGGCAAAAGCCATTGTGATCTCCAGAACGTTTAAAATTTATTAAAAACTACTAAAATTAAGTAACCTTTCGTTAGTCCTCAACTAACATTGTCAGTGTTAAAATCCCCATTGAAGACAGTTGATTTTATATAATGCTGCTCAATTTGATTGTTATTGTTATTGTTGTTGTTGTTGTTGCTGTTGCTATTGCTATTGCTATTGCTATTGCTATTGCTATTGTTTAGATCTCTATGCTGCCTTTCTCCAAAGACTTGGGGCGGCATACAAACAGGCCCACATCCTTCCTTCTGTCCTGTAACTAGCTTTGCTGTTGCTAGCTTAGTCATGTAAACAGGTAGAATTGCTGTTCCTTCTTTATATTTTGCATATTGCCTCTTTCTCTCTTCAGGGGGTAGAGTAGGGTTATGAGGCATTACTTTGGGTGTACTTATCACAGGGCAATTTTTATATACTGGTGGATACTGGTGGGTGGGGGTGGAGTGCTGGTTCAGCAGCTGCAAGCTGTGTTGAAACGTCCTGGGGAGTTAGTGGGATAACACCTGGGGTCATTGATGTAATTGATGTATGCTGATTAGTTGATGTTTGTGGATTGGGGTGATATCCTGAGTAGTTGGAGCTTGCAGACTATGTACCTGTTTTTTAATGTGTGTCTGGGGTGAAACATCTTGGGTTTTGGTTTGGCTGCGAGTTTGTGGTCTGGTCATGTGTTTATGGTGCTTGTGAGTTTGCTTTCTGTGCATGTCAGACAGGGGTGCAGCAGTTGGAGGCGCTGCTGTGATTTGGCTTCTGACAAAGACCATAAACACATGACCAGACCACAAGCTCACCTTCAAACCAGCCTTTACCAGAGAAGAGCTCTATGGTTGCTTTTCTGTCGAAATAACCCTGCTTTCCCAAATATGGGAGGAAGCAACTGTGATGGAAAAGATAGTAAAAGGTCAAAATTTCTAAGAATCACAGCTTGGGCCCCACTCATAGGATCCTCTATATCAGATGTGTCCAACCTTAGGCAGCTTTAAGACCTGTGTGCTGTTGGGCTGTCTGGTAAGACTCCTCCCAAAAATTCACAGGTACAAATTTCAGACACACACACGTTTGAAAATTCAAAACAATGTTCTTTATAATGAAAATTCACTTAAACCAAGCCCTCTTTTGGTATAGCCAAGAGCACTCGTCTCCAACCAAACTGGTAATTTGTACAAGTCCCTTATCAGTTCTGAGATACTTAGCTTGCAGCTGTGAGGTAATTCACAGTCCTTCTTCTTTCACAAAGTGAAACACACTTTGCCCTGGTTTAGTTTCAAAGCGGGGAAAAATCAGCACGCAAAAGGTCAAAGTCAGTAAAGCAGTCCTGAAACACAACGATCAGATAATCCTCCACAATGGCCAAACCCATGGACTGCATCATTAATTACCACAGCCCCACCCAACCACAGGTGGCCTCATTTTCTTTGATAATAATCTCTCAGTTGTTGTTGCCTATGCATCGCTCTCTGCATGCGTGGCTGTATCATTAACTCTTGTTCTGAATCCAAGGAGGAGCTAGATAATTGATCTCCTTCTGAGCTGTCTGCCACACTCTCCTCCTCCCTGTCACTCATGTCTTCTTCGTCAGAGGAGCCTTCATTAGCAGATTCCACCAGGGGCAAAACAGGCCTGCAGCATGTGGATGCAAAACAGGCCTGCAGCATGCGGCAGGAGCTGGGCCAGAGCTAACCACAACAACCTGTGGACTTCATCTCCCAGAATTCTGGAAGCCTTAAAGTTGCCAAGGTTCTACACTTGGTCTATGTGGATGGAAGAGGATGGAACATCACTGGATTTGGGTACACATCCATTCCCAACCACATCAATACCGAAGAGAGGGGAAAAAGAGTGTCAATCAAGACATCATGCCACCAGCTTTGTGCTTTGGTATTTGCATTGCCATGTTACACACAAATATGCAAATAGCAGAGTTCACTTCACACACACACACACACACACACACACACACACACACACACACACAGTCTCTGCTCCAGATGCCTCTGGGCATCTTCTGTGTCATGACATACTTGAGGAAACAATTTTGTCTCATAGGCTTTGATTGGGGAAACTCACACCCTCTTTTCATTTTGGCATCTGTGCCAAGGTCTCATGCATAATTTATCCTAGGTTTACTGCATTTATACATTATACAATCTCCCCTCTTTCCCTCAAACAATGTACGACATGGTGATGAAACAAAGCAAAAAAGGGGGGAAAAATCCCCTTTAATAGAAAGCCCATGCAATCAAACACATCAGTCTGGGAATCGCTGGATTAATCTGCCAAACAAGTTGACTTCAGGCTAGAAAGTGTAACATCACTCAGTAAATTAACATCAATAATTATAAGCTGTAAACAGTAGCAGATATAATTAAGATCGGAAGCCCAAGGGTTGGATATGCTGAGCTGCTGTTGACATTCCTCGGTGCCGAGTTCTTAATGTTGGAGCATGCTCCGGAGACAACAAACATATCCCACTAGCATGTTGAAATAACATGCCAACTTGGGGTTTTTTAAAAAAAAAAATTGGCTACTTGCATTTGTCCTTCTTTTAATAGAAAGGCATTTTAAAGATGAAAAAGAAAGAAAGAAAATTCTGCATTAAGTTCCCTCCCATTGCTCAGGGTCACATGGCAGCCAACTATGTGTCAGCACTTCTTCTGAAATATCACTTCTTCTAAAATAATTCCAATGAGCCCTCGCCCCTCAAGGTGAATTAAAGAGAGCTGTTACATTTCCCAGCATCACAGTGCTGACCCCAAGAATGCAATGTGGAAATACTTAAATGGAAAGAATTGAAATAATTGAAGACCTAAAAGGGATAAAAACTTCAGCTGGGATGGGGTGAGGGGGAGAAATTATTTCATTCTCCTTGCCCCCAAAGTGTTGCTGTTAAATTCTATCCAAATTACAATTTGAGATGAAATTTGAGATTCCGTAACTGTAGAACAAGAAACACCAAAATGGAACGAGGTTATTAAGAATCTGGACTGCATTCAGAGTACCCTACTTAAGTTAATGTAGCCATATAAGAAGCACATGCAGGAGGCATAGTTGGATAGGATGGAATCCATTACTTTGGGTACACAAATTAGCCACACTGCAACAGGAAAAAAAAATAGATTTTATTACATTTACCTGGAACTCACTATGCTGGCTACTTCTGCAAGCAAAGCCCCCATATGGAAAAAATGTAAAATAATACACTTGGGGAAAAGGAATCCTCAATCTGAGTATTGTATTGGCAGTTCTGTGTTAGCAAAAACTTCAGAAGAGAAGGATTTAGGGGTAGTGATGTCTGACAGTCTCAAAATGGGTGAACAGTGCAGTCAGGCGGTAGGGAAAGCAAGTAAGATGCTTGGCTGCATAGCTAGAGGTATAACAAGCAGGAAGAGGGAGATTATGATCCCGCTATATAGAGTGCTGGTGAGACCACATTTGGAATACTGTGTTCAGTTCTGGAGACCTCACCTACAAAAAGATATTGACAAAATTGAACGGGTCCAAAGACGGGCTACAAGAATGGTGGAAGGTCTTAAGCATAAAACGTTATCAGGAAAGACTTCATGAACTCAATCTGTATAGTCTGGAGGAAAGAAGGAAAACGGGGGACATGATCGAAACATTTAAATATGTCAAAGGGTTAAATAAGGTCCAGGAGGGAAGTGTTTTTAATTGGAAAGTGAACACAAGAACAAGGGGACACAATCCGAAGTTAGTTGGGGGAAAGATCAAAAGCAATGTGAGAAAATATTATTTCACTGAAAGAGTAGTAGATCCTTGGAACAAACTTCCAGCAGACGTGGTTGGTAAATCCACAGTAACTGAATTTAAACATGCCTGGGATAAACATATATCCATCCTAAGATAATTCAGTTTCCCCACCGCCCACGCAAAGGGGAAACCCCGATCTTCGGCTCCTCGCTGCTGCCGCGCTGCCGAGCAGATCAGCTGCTGGGCGGCCGAAGAAACCTTCCCTGGGTCTTCCCCGCCGCCTACGCAAAGGGGAAACCCCGATCTTCGGCTCCTCGCTGCTGCCCGCCCGCCGCTCACCCGCCCGCCCGCCGCCCGCCGCTCGAGAGCAAGAGGGAGAGAGATAGAGAAAGAGAGAGAAGGAAAGAAAGAGATGAGAGAGGGAGGAAGAGAGTGTGAGAGAGGAAGAAGCAAGATTGAGAAAGAGAGAGAGAAAGAAAGATGAGAAAGGAAGAGAGTGACGTCATCGGGTGGGAAAAATCGCGATATAGCCTTTCGCGAAGATCGAGATCGCGAAAATCGAGGGATCACTGTATTTATTCTGTGAGCCACCCTGAGTTTTCGGAGAAGGGCAGTATACAAATCTAATAAATAATAATAATGATGATGAGGATGATGATGATGATGATGATGATGATGATGATGATAATAATAATAATAATAATAATAATAATAATAATAATAATAACTGACTTCTTCAAATTTTATTTATTTATTTATTGGACTTATTTGAGATGCAGTCCTTGGCTCAAGGAATAAAGACATTTGAAAAGTGTATTTTGAAATGGAACGTAATTAGCAAATTAATGAAACATGTTTATTAAGGAATCTTTTCTCTGGCCGCAGTTACACTGGCAAAGACAGATGCAAGATATAACCAAAGGTTTAGGAAGGCAAGACCTTGTATTCTCCATCAGTACGGGTTAGAAAAAGGGCAAGAGACTAGATGTTTTCAAGGAAAAGTTTAATTAATATGCAAATTTGACTTTCTACATCCAAATGCCATTTAACTGAACAAATGTTTTTATGCTTCAAGTTCAGATGTTTGATCATGCTCTGTCAAAGTATCATATGACAAGATTCCCAAGGTTAATAGCATTGGTTGAAAAGCAAAATGATTTTTTCTTCCTTTGTTGCTATTTAGCTCCAGACACCATATACATACATACATACATACATACATACATACATACATACATACATGTATTTTTCCCCATTGAATGGGAAAAAAATGGTAGAAGCTGAGACAGGAGGAGAACCTGTAGCCTAGAGATTAAAGCTGACTGCCCAGGTTGAAATCCCAGTAGTCTCCCTTCCTTTTCATTATCAGCAAAAATAGGTTACATACACCCCCACACACACACACCATATTTTTGCTGATAATAAAGAGAGACTAGTATAGACCTATTTCAATCTGTTTTGCTCTCATCAGCTAGCCATACACTTCTCAGGATTTGTACCTGGGCGGTCCGCCTGTAAGGCAGTAGCTTTAAACTCTAGGCCACAGGTTCTTCTCCTTGTCTCAACTTGTACTACAGAGAAACACACAGAGAGAGAGAGTATATAGTTAAAACCAGCCATGCAATGCCCATTACAACCAGGGGTGGGCTACTGCCTGGACTGGGGGAACGCAGTGGGGTAGCAAAAATGGAGCTCCACCCCAAGGCACCCAATTTGCACTGAAAGATGTTGAAAGAACACGCATAAGCCACACCCACAGTCTGGTGGTAAAAAATTGGGTAGCCCTTCACTGGTTACAACTTTTGTGAGTAAAGTGAAAGGATACAAATTGAGGAATTTTAAAACAAATTGATAGGGTATGTCCAAATGTTTTATTCCTGAGTTAGGTTAAACTGAGCTAGGTAAAACGTGTCATTCAGTTTCCCCCTGAATTGTCTGATTTTGTGAGCCCAAGTTATACATTCCTAGTTTAAATAGTTTAATACCTAACTCAGTTTAACCTAACTCAGGAATAAAACATTTGGACATACCCTATCAATTTGTTTTAAAATTCCTCAATTTGTATCCTTTCACTATTGCTATGATCTTTTCCATTGATCATTAGAAAACAATTCATAATTTTCTCTTAACCCATCTTCCACCAGTCCTTCTGAAAATATTGTAGGATTTATAGGCAAGCCTGTCAATGATTTGATTATACAAAAAAGCACAAAAGCTCATGGTTTGTGAAATGAATAATCATTTAAGTATTGTTAATCAGGTTCGAAATAATTGAATACACACACAACCCCCACCTCCCAGAACCTGTGATAGAGAGTAGGCAGGCAGGCAGACCTATCCTTTCAATATTTCTCCAGAAAACCTTAGACTGAAAGAACTTCTCTTGAGAAGAAAGTCCTGTACCTTTTCCTGATATCTGGTCTTCATTTCTTTAGAAAACACAAACATAAAGAACTTTCCATTTATCTCTCTTAATTCTCAATGCATTATGTCCAACCCACTTCTCCAAGCTGTTATTTATTATTATTAATAACATTTTAAGATTGCTAAAATAGCGCTGGTGGTACTTACCCACCGGCGCCTTTTGTGGGAGGCTCGGGGAGACAACGGCCACATGGCGTAGCCGCCATCTTGGTTTCGGACGAGATCTTGCGAGATTTCGCGAGATCTCGGCCGATTATCAGGCCAGGGTGGCCTGATCGATGACGTGTCCGGGCGGGGCCTGCCTGCCCTATAAAAGGGCGGGCAGGCCCGAGGCTCTCCCTTTTCGCCTGGACTCGTCAACTGAGCAGACACCCCCCCTCCCTATCTTACAGTGAGCTAATATGGGTTGCCCTATGGGGCCAAATAGGAATTTTTGGTGGTCTGGCCCCTTAGCCTTGACTGTTTTTTTGCCTATTCCTCACTGGGAAGACGGATAAAGCAGTTAGGGGGTGCTTGCACCCGTTTAGGTTAATTGGCTTACCTTTGGTCATTTGGGTAGGCAGGTTAGGGGCGGAAAACTGGGTGGTGGTTTAGCAACTTCGTGTTCTCCGTTGGGCATCTTTGGGGATGATTGACAGGTTCTCTCCAAAGCTTGTGGTATTGGCGACCTGAGCAGTTGGGGGGGGACCTGTCTTTGGGTCCCGCCCATTTAATTCCCATTTTAGGGGGTACACGGCGGGACCTCCCACATGCAAGTGCATGGCATGGGCTCAGGTGAGGGAGGGATCCCTCACCGGGATTAGCATGGAGCTACGCCCATAAGTTGCCCCGGAAGTTTATTATACATCATTTTCCACCCCAGAAGCAATTGTTTGACCCTGCGGGTCCTTGTTAGGGTCATAGTTAATTATGTTGATTATGATAATTTGATTAAATAAATTATGCAAATTTATTTTAATAAAAATGACCCAGTTTTAAATCCAGCTCTTGTGTCTGTGTCGTTACTCCGCCTCTCCTGCAAAATTTGTTTCTGTCTTCTAAAATATTGGTCATCCGCCTCTCTGTTTTATGTAATCTGCAAGTCTGATAAGTATTCACTCTAATTCTTTAAAGTCATTAATGAGATTCTTAATGAGATTCTTAATGAGCACCAGATCCAAGAACATAATTCCATCTTAAACAAGCCCTTTGTAGATCTACCACATCAGGAGTGGGCTCCTCCCAGTTTGGATCAGATCGTTCGAACCCGTAGTGACCCTCTGGTGATATCACTGAACTGGTTTGGCTGGTGCCACTCTGTTGGCTCTGCCATTTTTTTGGGGGGGGGGGATTTTTTTGCGATTTGCTTCCTGTTTTGAAGGTTTTTCCAGTTCTGCTTCTTGTAATAGGGCCCTCCCACCTGCCCCTGGGTTTAACTGACCTTTAATCCTTCACCCGAAGCACAGCTAATCAGCTCCTCAGCTGATTCCAGCTTCTGAGCATGCGTGAAAAACAAATTGCATCAGTGAACATGCAGGTGGGCATGAGTGGAGCGAGGCGAATCGGTGGCAAAAGTAAGTGGAACCCACCCCTGTACCACATAGATAGACTATCTAGTCCAGGGCAGTCAAACTCAAAGCCCGAGGGCTGGACCTGGCACATTGGGTGCCTAGATCTGCCCCATGGAGCCACCCTTGGCTTGCAGTGCCTCTGCCAGCGGAAAAAGAGCTTGGGGGGCCCATTTTCACTGGCAGAGAGTTGCAGGAGGCTGTCGTAGATGAAATCGGATCTCTCGCTGGCGGAACACTCAAGGTGCCCCCAACACGATTATGTTGAGCTGGCCATGCTCACCCTTGCCATGCCTACCCTGGCCCCCCAAGGTCAAACACAATCCTGATGCAGCCCTCAATGAAATTGTGTTTGGCATCCTTGATCTAATCTCTTCTTAACTACTGGACTTTTCGGAGTCTGCGGAGAGGGGCAGCATACAAATCCAATAAAATAAATAAACAAACAAACAAACAAACAAACAAATAAATAAATAAATAAATAAAAATGAATGAATGAATGAATGAATAAGACACACCTTAGATTTTCAGGAGGAAAATAGGAAAAAGAATCTGCTAGCATCCTTAATCAGCACATTATTTTATCCCCTGGTTAGGGCTTTTTAAAAAACCTTATTTGGAGAGAGTAACAATGAAAGAGTTTGCAAGCCAGTAATAGCTGGGAACATCATTAGCACCTAGAAAGAAACATTTAGTGCAAGTAGAGCAATGGGAGAAAAAAAACCCCTGGCAAAACTTAGGGCTTGGAAAACATTCTTTGCAGAGAGTAACAATGAAAGAACTTGCAAGCCGGGAAGAGCTGGGAACATTGTTGACACCTGGTTAGGGCTGGAAAGAAACTTATTCCGAGCAAGTAGAGAATGAAAAAAAAACACCCTACAAAGACAGGGTTTGGAAAACATTCTTCACAGAGAGTAACAAAGAAAGAGCTTGCCAGCCGGTAAGAGCTGGGGACATCGTTAGCACCTGGTTAGGACTGGAAAGAAACTTATTCAAAGCAAGTTAGAGCAATGGAAAAACCCATGCAAAGACTTAGAGCTTGGAAAATATTATTCACAGAGAGAAAAAATGAAAGAACCTGCAAGGTAAGAGCTGGGAAGATCGTTAGCAGCTAATTAGGGCTGGGGGGGGAACTACACTCAGAGTGTAAGACACACCCAAATTATCAGCCTATTTTATTTTATACTCTGAAAAATATGGTAGGTACGAAATTAGAATAGAATAGAATAGAATTTTATTGGCCAAGTGTGATTGGACACACAAGGAATTTGTCTTGGTGCATATGTGATCAGTGTACATAAAAGAAAAGATACATTTGTCAAGAATCATGTGGTACAACACTTAATGATTGTCATAGGGGTCAAATAAGCAATGAAGAAACAGTCAAATCTTAGGATACAAGCAACAAGTTACAGTCAAGTGGGGGGAAAAGGATGATAGGAATGATGAGAAAAACTAGTAGAATAGAAGTGCAGATTTAATAAAAAGACGGTCAGAGAACACTGTGCCGAGTGCTTTGCTGAAACCAACATGTATGTCTCCAGTTTTCCCACTATCTACTAAAGAAATTATTTGATCAAAAAAGGAGATAGTTAATCTGGCAAGATCTTTTCTTAACAAGTACACCTTATCTCCGGGACCGCCTTCTGCCGCACGAATCCCAGCGACCGGTTCGGTCCCACAGAGTTGGCCTTCTCCGGGTCCCGTTCACTAAACAATGTCGTCTAGCGGGACCCAGGGGAAGAGCCTTCTCTGTGGCGGCTCCGACCCTCTGGAACCAGCTCCCCCCTGAGATTAGGATTGTCCCCACCCTTCTTGCCTTTCGCAAAATCCTTAAAACCCACCTCTGCCATCAGGCATGGGGGAACTGAAACATCTCCCCCTTGCCCATGTTGTTTCGGTGTTAGATTGATTGTTTTTTAATATTCTGGGGTTGTTTTTTTATGAATTTTTTAGCTTAAAATTGTAATTGGATTGGTGGGTATTGGATTTGCTATTATGTATTGTTTTTACTTTGCTGTGAGCCGCCCCGAGTTTGCAGAGAGGGGCGGCATATAAATCCAATAAATCTAATCTAATCTAATCTTATATTATTTATCATATTATTTTCAATGTGCTTGACCAGCAATGTGTTTTGTTTTAGAAAGAACCAGTTTGATGCAATGATTAAGGCATCAGGCCAGACACCAGGAGACTGTGAGTTCGAGTCCTACCTTGGGCATGAAGTCAGCTGGGTGACCGTGGGCTAGTCACTTTCTCTCAGCCAGAATGGTAATAGCAAATCTAAGAAAACTGCAGGAAATCTCTGAAAATAGCATAGGATTAAACAGAAGAAGAAGAAAAAAACCCCTTCCCAACAATTGATAGACTGAGTGTTCTATAATTTGGAGGGAATCTTCCTTTTGACATTTGTTGAAAATAAATGAAACAATTTCCCTCTTCCACTTGCCTGGCACTTTAGCCAGTTTCTAGGATTTCTCCAAAAGTAATGCAAAAAGAATTGGCCAGTTCCTTCAAAGTCCCAGGATGAAATCCAGCTGGCTCTGAAGATAGGAGCTCATTCAAAATTGATCAAGCTTGAAATAATATTCTGTTCCTTGAGCTTCCCAGCCTCACAAGAAGACATACGGTATGTCCTCTCCTCAAAGAGAATTGAGTGAAAAGATTTGAGTAATCCTGTCCTTTCTGTATTACCTGTTACCTTTGGCCATCTTCACTGAACAGCTGCAATATTATAACTTTTCCTTTCCTTTCCCTTCCTCTCCCCTTCCCTCCCTCCCCATTCCCTTCTATCATAATGTATCTATGATGGTTGCAGCATTCTATTCTATACCAATTATATTGGCCTAGAACCAATCTTAAAACCCTGCTGTTCTGTTCTGGTCCTATGTGACCCGAAACCAAGTTTGAGTCCCCGGTAAAACATTTTCCCTGCATATATGAAACTTGAAATTTCATGACTTTTCATCATTTCAGGGGTTCTCTCTATGAGAATTTTTTTTGGGGGGTGGGGGGCTTAG
Organism: Erythrolamprus reginae; assembly: GCF_031021105.1. NCBI lineage: Eukaryota > Metazoa > Chordata > Lepidosauria > Squamata > Dipsadidae > Erythrolamprus > Erythrolamprus reginae. The sequence goes on from NC_091952.1 coordinate 18,169,061, forward strand.
TTTTTGCTGGGCAAAAAAACTTCCTAATGTTATGTTCGGGTCACATACGACCCGGACCGAAAACTCTTCATTTGAAGTGCTTATGTTTGGTCAATTTGAAAACTTTTTTCACCTGGAAAGTAGTCTGAACATTTCTGCACACAATGATATGAAAATTGAAATGAAAAAAGTAAATCTTATTGGTTTATTTTGCTGATATAATGCACGCCCCCCCCCGTTTTTGTGATTTTTTTTCAATTTATGGATAGTTTTGCTTGCAAAATCCATTCTATTTTACTAAAGTTGGTGTGGGATTGGTAGCTTGAACATTTCTGAATATAAGAAAAATATAAAGGAACTGAAAAAAATGATTCTTATTGGTTTTTTAACATCAGAAATAAGCCCCCCCCCCTCAGCTGCTTGCAACCATTTTCACTTTTTATTTTTTTATGCTCCAAATCCGAAATATTCTTTAAAATCTTAGGCATTCATTTACTCAATTTAACAATGCTGATCATCAAAAAATATTTTTGTGGTGGTGGCTAATTGTTTTCTGGGCAAAAAAAAATCATCACTTAAAGTCTGTTTCTGTTCGTATGTGACTGGACCAAAAAGAATTTTTTTAGGTACTTGAATTTGATCTTTTTGAAAACTTTTTCAACTGGAAAACTAGTTTGAACATTTATGAACATAATGATATGAAAATTGAACTGGAAAAATTGAGACTTATATTTTTATTTTGATCAAAAAGCCCCTCCCCCCATCCTTTCTGAATTTCGTGTTAATTTCTATTTTTTAGGGCTACAAATCCCTAAGGAATTTTCCCCCAAAAGGTTTGATATACTAAATTGAACATTTCTGAATATAAGAAAAATATAAATGAACTGGAAAAAATGGTTCTTATTGGTTTATTTTTGCCACAAATGGGCCACCCCCCCCTCGGCCTTGCTGTGTGCCATTATTGTCACTTTTTATACATATTTGGCTAGAAATATTTGGGATATCCTTTTGAAAATCAACCACATTGTAGCCAGATAACTAATTTTATGAAACAAATCCATTTTACTAAAAAAAAAAAATGTAAGTTTGAAATTAACAGCATATTTTTTGTATAAATTGAAATAATTGAACACGGGGGGAGGCATACATTTATGTGCAAAATAAACCAATATGCATCAATTTTTTCAGTTCAATTTTCATATCATTATGTTCAGAAATGTTCAAGCTACCAATCCCACACCAACTTTAGTAAAATAGAATGTATTTTGCTAGCAAAACTATCCATAAAGTGAAGACTATTTCAAAAAAATGGGGGGGGCATGCATTTCATCAACAAAATAAACCAATATGCATCAATTTTCCCAGTTCAATTTTCATATCATTATGTTCAGAAATGTTCAAGCTACCAATCCCACACCAACTTTAGTAAAATAGAATGGATTTTGCAAGCAAAACTATCCATAAATTGAAAAAAATTCACAAAAACGGGGGGGGGCATGCAATATATCTGCAAAATGAACCAATAAGATTTACTTTTTTCATTTCAATTTTCATATCATTGTGTGCAGAAATGTTCAGACTAATTTTCAAGTGAAAAAAGTTTTCAAATTGACCAAACATAAGCACTTCAAATGAAGAGTTTTCGGTCCGGGTCGTATGTGACCCGAACATAACATTACGAAGTTTTTTTCGAACAGAACAGCAGGGTTTTAAACTAGACCCAAAAACAACAAATAAAGTGGTATCTTTGTATCTTCCTTGACACCTGAAGTGGAAGAAGGAGGAGGAGGAGGAGGAGGAGGAGGAAGAAGAAAGAGGAGGAGGAGGAGGAGGAGGAGGAGGAGGAGAGGAAGAAGCAGAAGCAGAAACAGAAGAAGAAGCAGAAGAAGAAAAAGAAGAGGAAGAGGCAGAAGCAGCAGAAGAAGGAGGAGGAGGAGGAAGAAGAAGAAAGAGGAAGAAGAAGAAGAGGAAAGAGGAGGAAGAAGAAGATGAAAGAGGAGGAGGAAAAAGAAGAAAAAGAAAAAAGAAGAAGAAGAAGAAGAAGAAGAAGAAGAAGAAGAAGAAGAAAGAGGAAGAAAGAGGAAGAAGAGGAGGAGGAAGAAGAGGAGGAGGAAGAAGAAGAAGAGGAGGAAGAAGAAGAAATGAAGGTGATGATGATAGTTATTGTTGTTGTTATAATGATGTGATTGCCATTTGTGATCTTTCCAGCCGATTTTCAACAAACATAATCAAAAAAGGGGTGGGGAGGAGTACATAATTAATTAACAACACCAGTAATTTGCTTAACAATTGTAATTAGAAAAAGGTTGTAAAATTGAGTGTGACTCATGTAACAACTGCCTTGCTTAGCAATGGAAATCCTGGTCCCAATTGTGGCAATCAATGAAGGACTACTTATAAATTAATTTAGCGTAATAGTAAATAAGATTATAACACTAACTGTTACTGAGGCTATGAAAGGCACTGTCCAATTCTCTGACCTATAGCTAAATTTCACATATCTGAGATCATCATTTCCAGTGAGAAGATTTTAGAGAAAAAGATGTTTCATCCATTTAAGGCAAAGATTTTCCAAAAGGGAGAGAAAAAGAAGTCCAACCAGAAAGGCATTTGTCCCTGTTTACAGTAAATTTTATTTGCTTGGGCAGACCGAGAAAATAATTACAAAAGCTATTCTAGTCATTAAAGTCAAAGGAAGCACTAGTTGAATTATTGTCAATTACAGCTGAAGGTTACAAAACTGATTAGCATGTGCACTGCTTTGAGGAAGGGAAAATTATGCACATTCTGACAGTTGACAAATTTCTTCCACTTCTTAAAGCGCATTGGAGGAGGAGAACAGTGTTTGTCTTTGGTGGCAAAAAAAAATAGTCTGCAAAAGAAGAAAAATAGTCTTCTAGCATGTTTTTCAACTAACAAATTTTTATTGAAAGAACAAACTTTCATGAACTACACCAGATGAAGGTATCTGATGAAATGGGTTAAAGCTCATGTAAGTTTTTGATTTTTAATACAGTTTGATAGTTGGAAAAGATGCTATCAGACTCCAATTTTTTCTCCAGAATAGAACAGAATAGAATACAGTAATACCTTGTCTTACGAACTTAATTGGTTCCAGGACAAGGTTCGTAAGGTGAAAAGTTCGTAAGATGAAACAATGTTTCCCATAGGAATCAATGGAAAAGCCAATAATGCGTGCAAGCCCATTAGGAGAATCCAAAATATTAAGGCTTAAAAAAAAAAAGCGGTGGCCAGACAAAGCTGAGGCGAACAGAGTGGGGGGAAGGAGTCCCAACGAAGCAAGGTGAAAAGAGCCTCTCTTGAGCTCCATGAGTCCCTGCCTCCCGTTTTTGTCCCCCCACCACTCTGCTCATCTCCCCCACACCTTTCTCCTCCCTTGAGCTCCATGAGTCTTTCCTTCCTGTTTTTGTCCGCCCTACTCTGCCCAGCAGAGCGCCCGTTTTTGCGATCCTGGGATTCCCCTCCTGGGATTTCCCTACAGCATTGTAAAAACGCAGAAGTCAGGAGGTGGGGTTTCCCATGGAGGGGAGCCTCAGGGGATCCCAGGATTGCAAAAACCTGCACTTGGCTTGCAAGGAAAGTCCGGAGGTGGGGCATCTCAGTGGCGGCGGCAGGTTCATAAGGTGAAAACAGTTTGTAAGACGAGGCAAAAAAATTCCGAACCCTGGGTTCATATCTCGAAAAGTTCGTATGATGAGGGGTTCATATCACAAGGTACCACTGTATAATTATTTATTGGCCAAGTATGATTGGAAACACAGGAATTTGTCTTTGGTGCATATGCTTTGCGTACATAAAAGAAAAGATACATTTGTCAAGAATCATGAGGTACAACCCTTAATGATTGTCATAGGGGTTAAATAAGCAATCAGGAAACAATTAATATTAATAAAAATCTTAAAGATACAAGCAACAAGTTACAGTCATACTGTCATAAGTGGGAAGAGATGGGTGATAGGAACTATGAGAAAAAAACAAGTAGTAATAATAGTGAAGACTGAGTAAATAGTTTGACAGTGTTATTTGTTATTATCTGTTATCATAGGGTACAATCAATATGAATAAGGATACAAGCAACAAGTTACAGTCATACAAAGTGGGAGGAGATGGGTGATAGGAACTATGAGCAGACTAATAGAGATCTGAGAGATCTCGGAATCTTGGTGGATAATCAACTAAACATGAGCCAACAATGTGCAGCAGCAGCCAAAAAAGCCAACACAATCCTAAGCTGCATCAACAGGGGAATACACTCCAAGACCAGGGAAGTCTTAATGCCACTCTACTATGCCCTGGTCAGACCACACCTGGAGTACTGTGTTCAGTTCTGGTCACCACACTTCAAAAAAGACATCGAAACTCTGGAGAAGGTGCAGAAAAAAGCAACCAAAATGATCAGGGGTCTAGAAACCAAGACTTACGAAGAGAGACTGCAGGAACTGGGCATGGATAGCCTAGAGAAAAGGAGGGCCAGAGCAGACATGATAGCAGTCTACAGGTATACAAGGGGTTGCCACAGAGAGGAGGGGATCACTGTATTCTCCAGGGCACCGGAGGGCTGGACGAGGAACAACAGCTGGAAGTTGACCAAGGAGAGATTCAACCTGGAAATAAGGAAGAACTTCCTGACGGTCAGAACGATCAACCAGTGGAACAACCTACCAGCGGACGTTGTGAACTCCAATATTCTGGACATTTTTAAGAGGAAATTGAACTGCCATTTGGCTGGGATGCTATAGGGTTCCTGCTTAGGCAGGGGGTTGGATTTGATGACCCGCATGGTCCCTTCCAACTCTAACAATAAATAAATAAATAAATAAATAAATAAATAAATAAATAAATAAATAAATAAATGAATGAATGAATGAATGAATGAATAATAGTAATAGTAATGCAGCCTTAGTGAAATGTTTGACAGTGTTGAGGGAATTATTTGTTTAGCAGAGTGATGGTGTTCAGAAAAAAAACCCTCTTCTTTCATCTAGTTGTCTTGATGTGCAGTGCCATTTTGAGGGTAGGAATGGAAACAGTTTATGTCCAGGATGCAAAGGGTCAGTAAATATTTTCACGGCCCTCTTTTTGACTCGTGCAGTATTCAGCTCCTCAATGGAAGTCAGATTGGCAGTAATTGTTTTTTATACAGTTCTTATTATCCTCTGAAAAATAAATGGAAAATAAATATACATACACACAAGATTGGCTTCTTAACAATGATACCCAAGCTTCTCTATCCTTAAATGATATCCAGAGGACTAAACACTATTTCATTGTTTTATTGACTATGCAACCTGAAGTCAATGTCAATGCTTAGTCCTCCCATAGATGAATTATTTCCAGGAAAATGCTGCTTAGTTCATATGGTCTCAAAATAGGAGGAAAACATTATTCTTGCTGTATAAGTAATTTCACTCTGGCAGTAGAAGGAAAACTGGTGGATAGGTGTATGTGTATGTGTGTGCAAAATCAGTGACTTTGCTCTCATGAACTTTAGTTGTTCATACTCTACTTCCAAAGAATATTGTCTCTTTATATAGAAGTCACTAATATAAAGGCAATCTGTTATGCTGCAAAACCTGGTCCTTGTCAGTGGGCTATGCAATTAAAATCCCATTTTGAAGACAGATATAGCATAAAGCCACTAAAGGAGAAAGTCTGTTTTTGCCAAAATATGTCTAGTGGCTTCATGCCTTCTGCTTCCTAGTGTGTGAATGCACTCGTGTGCGTGCGCGCGCACACACACACACACACACACACAGAGAGAGAGAGAGAGGGGGGGGAACTACACATGTCTTCTGTTCTGGTGGCTGGCTGTTGCTGCTAAAGTTATTAGAAGTAATTCTAGAAGCCATGTTTTCTATGCCTTTTTTTTTTTTTTTTTTTGCTAATTTGCTCTTTTGTGCCTGCAGACAGTCTTACAGAAGATGTGCTTCAGAATTGTCATGGCCTGTATAATGCCATAGGAATCTAAGGCAAGTTGTGGAGGTTTTCATTTTCTAAATCAGTGTTTCTCAACCGTAGCAACTTAAAGACTTCAACTCCCAGAATTCCTTATCAAGGTTAGCAATCCTGGGTGATATTTCATTGTATTAACATATAGGGGGAAAGGTAGAATATAAGCATGCTAATGCTGAGTCATTGGGTGTGAACTGCAACCTGATTGGGCCGGAGCATTATAAGATGCAAATCAACTTAGCCATTCTTTCTGTCTGCTGTTGTTTGCTGTTGATGGTGGTTGTTAGTTGGCTGGCTGGAGCAGTTTGAGCATGAGTTAAATATTGAGTAGAATAGTGATAATGATACGAAGAAACCTGGATTGGTTTAGAATCTACTTGTAACCTGGATTGGTTGAATATCTACTTGTAAGTAAGCTGAATGTAGCTGATGTAAAATTCTTGCATATAGAAGACTGAAGTAGAAGATATTTTGCACTGAAGAGTAAAGCTATTGTTTCCTACAAGAGTAAAGCTATTGTTTCCTACAATGCCATGCCGGCAGACTCACCCACCGACTTGAATTTGCAAAGATCTCGCGAGTTCTCACGAAATCTCGGCCGGGCCTGGCAGTGTCGCTGGCCTATGACGCTGCTGGGGTGGGCCAGCCCAGCCCTTTATAAGGGTCTGTGCCTGCTTGGGGCCCTCCTTTTCATGCTGGCAGCCAATGAGTGAACACCTGCCCTTCCTCCCTATCTTACAGTGTGCCTTTGGGGTCGCCCTTAGGAGGCCGAATAGGAATTTTTGGTGGTCACAACGTCTTAGTTCTGACCATTTTTTCGACTATTCCACATTGCAGTGAGGGACGGATGGTTAGGGGGTGCTTCACATATAGTTTTATTTGGTTAATTGACTTACCTTTGGTCACTGGGTTGGCAGGTTCGGAGTGGAAATTGGGAGGTGTTTAGCAACTCATGTTCTCCTTTGGGCATCTTTGGAAATGATTGGCAGACTCTCTCCAAGAGCTCATGGTGTCATAAACCGGCCTGAGCGATTGGGGAGGGGTTGCCTCTGGGTCTCACCCCACCCAATTGCCTGTTTGGGATTGGACGGTGAGACCTCCCACATCGGTGGCATGGCTTGGATCCAGGTGAGGGCGTGGTTCCCTTTACCTGGATCAGCAAGGAGCTACACCCATAGTTGCCCAGGAAGTTTATGACATCGTTTCCACCTCAAAGTTCTTAGCTGACCTCTGCAGGTCCCAGTTTGTTGTTTTAATTAAATAAAGTTATATTTATTTAATAAAAGTGACCCAATTTTAAATCCCGCTCTGTGTCCGCGTTTTCACTCTGCTTCCGGCGCAAACATGTCCCCGTCATTTATCTGGTTCATTAATTGCCACAATATATTCTGGTATCTTATATAGTCCTCCTGAGTTGCTTTGCATATATCCGGACATTCTCTGGCTGGGGAATTCTGGGAGTTCAAGTTCATCCTTCAACTTCTTCAAGTCACCAAGGTTGAGAAATATTATTCTAAATGACATTCTGGACTTAGTTGATGGCAGACTAGCAGCATTGGTTGCCGATCAGTTTCCGATCACAATTCAAAGTGTTGGTTATGACCTATAAAGCCCTTCATGGCACCAGACCAGATTATCTCAGGGACCGCCTTCTGCTGCACGAATCCCAGCGACCAGTTAGGTCCCACAGAGTGGATCTTCTCCGGGTCCCGTCAACTAAAGAATGTCGCTTGGCGGGACCCAGGGGAAGAGCCTTCTCTGTGGCGGCCACGGCCCTCTGGAACCAACTCCCCCCAGAGATTAGAATTGGCCCCACCCTCCTTCCCTTTCGTAAGCTGCTTAAAACCCACCTCTGCCGTTAGGCATGGGGGAACTGAGATACACTTTCCCCCTAGGCCTTTACAATTCTATGCATGGTATGTATGTATGTATGTTTGATTTTTTATATTAATGGGTTTTTAATTGTTTCTAACATCAGACTACTATTGTACACTGCTTTATTGTTGCTGTTAGCCGCCCCGAGTCTCCGGAGAGGGGCGGCATACAAATCCAATAAATAAATAATAAATAAATAATAAATAAATAAATAAACAGAAGCAGCAAATTCTTACTAGTTCATTGGTTTCCTGAGTGGATAGAACCAGAAGTACCTCATTCAAAAAATAACCTGCTTTGCTCCAAAACAAACAATGCATGTTGAACTGAACAGCACTGGGAAATCATAGAAATGAGACAGGCCTGAAGAAATCGAGAAAGGCTGTTTTGCCAAATGATTTCCCTCCCTTGCCTCAACAATCAGTAAGGTAATTAGAGACTCTCTGGAGTTTGAAGCAATGGCTTTTCATTTTGCTTCAGTACATGGCCAATAGTATTTGAAAATACCTAATGGGCAATGCATGATCAGGGATAAACTAACTGTTTTTGTAAGCAGAACGTTATCCACTAAGAAATATCTTATGCTTTAAATCTTGTTCAACTGGAAATAAAACTTATTGGGAGATCAAGAAGAGCAATTGTGGAGATGGAGACCCAATGAGGTTGCCCAGCTCTTGCATGTTCAAACTTTTGATGATCTTGATTGAAGGCTCAATTTAGAACTTTAACTCTTCAAGTTTTTTCAAAGCCAGCTAATTACGTCTTTGGGTCAAGACACGATTGAGTCTCAAAACTCTTCCCAACTGGCTGACTGCTTAATCTGTTCTTCACTTGCATTCAAGGCTCACCTGTATGGAATCCTCACTGCATAACATACATTAATACAATTGAAGGAGTCCAGAAATACTTCACAAGAAGAGTCCTCCACTCCTCCTCATGCAACAAATTACCTTAGTCCTCCAGACTTCAATTACAATGTTTAGAAAATTTACAGCTACGCCGCCTTCAAACTGATTTAACTGTTGTTCATAAAATCATACATCACAATGTACTCCATATTGGCGACTACTTCACCTTTAACAACAACAACACAAGAGCATGCAATAGATACAAACTAAATGTAAATCGCTCCAAACTAGACTGCAGAAAATGCGATTTCAGCAATAGAGTGGTCAACACCTGGAATTCACTACCGGACTCTGTTGTTTCTTCCCCCAATCCCGAAATCTTCAACCTTACATTATCTATAATAGACCTCTCCCCTTTTCTAAGAGGTCTGTAAGGGGCGTGCATAAGTGCACCTTTGTGCCTACCGTTCCTCTCCAAATGTCTTTTTTTATCTTTTCTATCTCTACTTTATCCTTATATTATGTTAAACATACTACAATACAATACTCTATTTGTGTGACAAATAAATAAATAAAAATAAATAAATACTTCTACATACAATATTTCCTGAATCGTGAAATGAGTTTTGCCATTTGGGAAGACTATCCTGGCAGAGTTTGATTTTCTTTCCCCAAGAGATTCAAAATGATACCCAACAATTAATTTGTGGGCTGTGGTCCCTGAGTATGTAACAAGGTCAAAGGCTATTCTGTTGGATATTGGATTCAACACTTTTATTTTGTGGTTGTTTACATGGAAGCAAAATTACCTCAGAAACAACATACAAACATCCACCAGATTTTGGAATACTGAATATTAAATATAAAATCCCTATCTCTTTTCTCATTTCTCTATCTCTCAATATCTCTAGATCACTGGAATATTTGAAGATAAATTGTCACATTGAAAAGATAATGTTTTTGGATTAGTTATATTTTGTAGCATCTACTACCAAAAGATCCCACAAATAAGTTACAAACACAATGCATTTGTGTCAGTGGAGGCACTCCATGTATTAATGTATTTCATTGGTTTTACATTTATATTCTGCATTTTTCATTTTCAAATACAGCCAAAACTTCATTTGTATATGTGAAAGTTCCTTTCCTCTCTGATGTAAATTTACTACAGATATATGTCAAGAGGTCAGTAAGGGGTGAGTACAAATGCACTAGTGCATTCCATCCCCTGTCCTATTGCTCTCCTATATCTCCTATACCTTTCTTCTATTCCTATATCTCTTCTTCTATTCTTTCATTGATATGTTCTATTACTATGTCTTATTTTCTATTATTCTTAGATATATTTTACTATGAGTATCTCCTTTATAACCTTCATCATGTATTTTACTATGTGTATATAGATATATACCCACTAAAACCCTCATTGTATATTGGACTAAATAAATAAATAGATAGATAGATAGATAGATAGATAGATAGATAGATAGATAGATAGATAGATAGATAGATAAATAAAGTAAGGGGCGTACATAAGCGCACTAGAATGCCTTCCGTCCGCTGTCCTATAGTCTTTCCTATATCTCTTATTTCTTCTCTACTATATACTCTATGACCTTCATTGTGTATTATTGTGTATTGGACAAAATAAATAGATAGATGGATGGATGGATAGATGGATGGATGGATGGATGGATGGATGGATGGATAGATAGATAGATAGATAGATAGATAGAGAGGTAGGTAGGTAGGTAGGTAGCGATAGATAGATAGATAGATAGATAGATAGATAGATAGATAGATAGATAGATAGATAGATAGAGATAGATAGATAGATAGATAGATAGATAGATAGATAGATAGATAGATAGATAGATAGATAGATAGATAGATGGATAGATAGTAATTTCGGCTAGATGTATGATTCTGTTGTTTTATCCCAAGCATTGTATGCTTGGGATACAATTCCTCTCTGCTTTGAAACTTTTATCAATAATTTGAAACTTTTATCAATAATATTCATTTTCCTCATTCCTGAAAAGGACAATATATTTCTCTTAAGATCCATGAAGGAAACAGCATGTTTGGATTAGAAAAATACTAATGGTCCAGACCAACCCCCCCCCCTCCAAATGTTACATTCAGAAGTTGCTGATATCTCAAATGTTTCTTAATTTTAGGCTTCATGAAGCTTTGGATATACATATGATCTATAATTGTATTTGACTTAAATGGGGAAGGCAAAGAAATTAAGCTGAGTCTTAATGGAGGAAAATCAACTCCAGGTTTTTAAAAATCAGCATAAAGTTCTGAGAAAGCCATAAAGCTGTTGAAACACAGAGAGGTTTCTTCTCAGATGGTGAAACAAAGTACTTTTTTGTCCATCCATTCTATTCCCCAAGCTAATGTTGGATATTTAAATGTGTTTGAAATATCCTTCTTATTTCTTAGCATCATTAATGTACATAAAGCTTTCCCTAAGCAATAATTAAGAACAGCTTATTCTCTATATTATATAATTTGGAAGGGCTAGAAACAATAAAAAGGGGGAGAAACCAGACTCACAAATAACATGGGATGCATTTGGTGAAATGCAATTGCAGACAGCTAGGGATGTATAGGGAATTAAGCCAAAGACATTATTGAGAAGATGATGTTTAAAGTAGAATTTGTGAGGAAATAAGTTGTTTCAGGAAGCCTTGCTTTACAGCAGGGGTGTCAAATTGGAGGCCGGTGGGCTGGATGTGTCACCCTGACTCTGCAAAGGCAAAAAATAATAATAATGGTGATACATCATGTGACACTATTGAGTCACAGTTAGTGTTGGGCGAACCGAACCTGCAAAGTTCGGGTTCATGCTGAACTTTGTAGTGTTTGGCATGCCAAACCCGAACCCGAACTTTTAAAAAAGTTCGGGTAAAGTTCGGGTTCGGCTGAACACCGCGAAACGCCGCCACCCAGGAGGAGCGTGGGGAATCCCATCGTGGGATTTCCCACCTCCTTTTGCTTGCGGTGCTGCAAAGTTGCCAAGGCTGGGCACCCCTGCTTTAAGCTATTATGGGACATTTTACATGGTGAGGAAAAAGAAAAGGTCTATCACTGTTGATATCACTGATAGACCTTCCTAGTTCCTTCGAAACCCAACTACTCCCCAATATTAGTCAGGGTTTTTAATTTAGCCCAATTGTATATGTGCAGTTTTGGTTTTTTTCAAGATTATCACATGTTTTAAATGTTAATTATATTTATATAATTAATTTTAACATCCCAGTTAAAAGTGGTGTTCCCCAAGGTAGTGTACTGGGACCAACGCTCTTCATTCTCTACATCAATGACCTTTGCGATTATATCACAAGCAACTGTGTCCTCTTCGCCGGTGATGTAAAACTCTTCAACACCACCGATAACACAACTACTCTCCAAAAGACCTTGACGCTGTTTCTGAGTGGTCTAACACATGGCAACTCCAAATCTCAACTAGCAAATGCTCTGTCCTACACATTGGGAAGAAGAATATGAACTCCAAATACGAACTGAATAATCAAATTATCACAGATAATCTCCACTCGGTTAAAGACCTTGGTATACTAATAACAAAAGATTTAAGTGTCAAAGCCCACTGCAACAATATAGCCAAGAAGGCTTCAAGAGTTGTAAACCTAATCCTACGTAGCTTCTGCTCTGGCAATCTCACAGTACTTACCAGAGTTTACAAAACTTTTGCCAGACCCATCCTCGAATACAGCTCATCTGTTTGGAACCCATATCGCATCTCAGACATTAACACCTTTGAAAATGTCCAAAGATACTTCAGCAGAAGAGCCCTTCACTCCTCCACTCGAAATAGAATACCCTACGAGACTAGACTTTCAATCCTGGGCCTAGAAAGTTTAGAACTAAGACGCCTTAAACAAGATCTAAGTATTGCCCACAAGATCGTATGCTGCAACGTCCTGCCTGTCAGCGACTACTTCAGCTTCAACCACAACAACACAAGAGCACACAACATATTTAAACTTAATATTAACCGCTCCAAACTTGACTGTAAAAAATATGACTTCAGTAACCGAGTTGTTGAAGCGTGGAACTCATTAGCGGACTCCATAGTGTCATCCCCAAACCCCCAACACTTTACCCTTAGATTATCTATGGTTGACTTATCCAGATTCCTAAGAGGTCAGTAAGGGGCGAGTACAAGTGCACTAGAGTGCCTTCCGTCCCCTGTCCTATTGCTCTCCTATATCTCCTATACCTTTCTTCTATTCATATATTTCTTCTTCTATTCTTTCATTGATATGTTCTATTACTATACCTTCTTTTCTATTATTTCTTAGATATATTTTACTATGAGTATCTCCTCTATAACCTTCTTCATGTATTTTACTATGTGTATATAGATATATACCCACTAAAACCCTCATTGTATATTGGACTAAATAAATAAATAAAATAAATAAATATTTATCTGTGTTGATAAGGACAAATTGAGCTGTATGCTAATACTGGTAAAAGATTTCAAATATTAACTTTCATCCTTCAAAGCTAGCTGGGTGTATTTTTAGCCGATAAAGTAGAAAAATAGTTTTTCATTGATGACGGCCGGTTAAATATCTGCCTGAATACGTTTGAAGTGTTCCAACAATGGTAAAGCTCAAAAAATCATGGCCTCCAGGCTCAGTACCAAAGATTATTTAATGTATTTAAGGTCCATTGGCCCACAGCTCAGTGGTATATTCAAGATTAGAATCCTCTTGATTTAAACCTTGGTATGATTGACAAACACCTCCCCAGCTTTTATTCGCACAGTTGAAATAAATGCAAATTATGCTTGCTCCAGAAGGAGAAGACAGATAGTTTCAGATCAATGGATAAAATGTTCCCCTTAAACTGATCATCTACCAAGCAAATCTAAGAACGAAGTTTCCATGCAAAAATAAATGCCGTGCTGACAGTTTAGCCTAGAGCTCCAAAACACCAGACATAAGATGTTTCTATGAGGTTCACAGTGTCAAATCAATGTTGCCAAAACATCTGCAGAATGCAGTCGGAAACCACAAATGCTGAAATACATTATTTTGCTTCTACTGCCAGCAATGCTGCTGTGACATTGCACAGCTTCCGCTGTAAGAAGCTAAAGGACATGGCGGGGTATAACATCCGATATGACAAAGGAAACAAATCAAGGTGTATAAAATGATATTGAACTAATTGTTGAACTCAACCTTGGGGACAAGAAAGCACACCGTAAGGACCAAAATGCAGATATTAGTTCATTTCCCCATTAGCAACATATAGCATCTTTAGGGGCATCCAACTATCACTCCGTCAAAATAGTGGTAATACAGACAGACTTCATATCATCTCAACAGTAGCTGTGGAAATGTTATAAAGATGCTTTTAGTGAACATCGGGGAGATGGCCAGAGCTGCAACCAATAAGAATTGCAATGATTATTGATTGAAATAATTATTCTGAAAATAGCATCGTGGTTAATGTGATATACCTGTCTGCCCACCAAAGTCTGATCTTCAAAAATGCTTCTAATGAATTTGGCTTGTCAAGATTTTGGCAATTATGCAAATGAAAGAAAAATAAATGTAGATGAGATAAATATTTCCTATTCTCTACTTAATTTCAGTTCTATGCCTAGCAGAGAAAATCAGAATCTCATTGTCCACCAAAAAAAGCAAAAAAACAAAAACAAAAAACCTTGCTGGCTTGAAAGTACAGTGGCACCTCTACCTACAAATGCCTCTATTTACTAACTTTTCTAAATAAGAACCAGGTGTTCAATATTTCTTTGCCTCTTCTCAAGAACCATTTTCCAGTTACAAACCCGAGCCTCTGAAACTGTTACCAGAAAAGGCAGGAAGAAGCCTCCATCGGGCCTCTCTAGGAATCTCATGGGAGGAACCATGGAGAGAAGCCTCCATGGGGCCTCTCTAGGAATCTCCTGAGAAGGAAAAGGGCTGGAAAAGGTGGGGATAAGCCTCTGTGGGGCCACTCTAGGAATCTCCTGGGAGGAAACAGGGCCAGAAAAGTTGGGGAGAAGCCTCTGTGGGGCCTCTCTAGGAATCTCCTGGGAGGAAACAGGGCCTCCACCTTCCATGTGGTCTCCCCAATCACGCGCTTTTACATTGATTCCTATGGGAAAATTGCTTCTTCTTACAAACTTTTCTACTTAAAAACTTGGTCACGAAACAAATTAAGTCGTAAATAGAGGTACCAATGTATGTTATTTTCCTGATGTAAATTCATCCTGCATAAGAAAGGGGTTTTTTTTAATGCAAGCATCCTAATATATACTTGTTTTCCCTATACAGACCTCTAAAAATGTATATTTCTTCTAGACATCTCACTGACAAACAAGTGGCATTTTTGCAGTTTTGAATAGAGGAAATTAGGTGAAGTTGTTGTGGTTCATCACACAGTGATCCAGAAGCTTAAACTGGACTTGGCATTTTTATCCTCCTATCAAGTCTTTCCAAGGATCTGAGATAGGCAAATGTTCTTATCTGATGGTGTTAAATGTGTTGTTGCAGAATGTAAACTACAGTG
>NC_091952.1:18189293-18368241 GCF_031021105.1 Erythrolamprus reginae
AGGGGAAGAGTCTTCTCTGTGGGGGCCCCATCCCTCTGGAATCAGCTCCCCCCGGACATTTGCACTGCCCCCACCCTCCTTGCCTTCCAAAAGAGTTTAAAAACTCATTTTTGTCGCCAAGCCTGGGGTCATTAGATCTTTCCCCGTGACCAACAGGTGTTTTTAATGTGATTTATTGAGTAAATGTTAAATAATGTTTTAAAGTTAGAATGTTTTAAGATTTTTAATTATATTAATTGGGTCAATTTTATTATTATATGTTTTATATATTATTATTATTACTATTACTATTACTATTACTATTATTATTATTTATTAGATTTGTATGCCGCCCCTCTCCGAAGACTCAGGGCGGCTAACAACAATAAAGAAGACAATGTAACAAATCTAATATTAAAAATAATCTAAAAAAACCCAATTTAAGAGACCAATCAAACAAGCATACCATGTATAAATTCTATAAGCCTAGGGGGAAGGGAAAAATTTCAATTCCCCCATGCCTGACGACAGAGGTGGGTTTTAAGGAGCTTGCGAAAGGCAAGGAGGGTGGGGGCAACTCTGATATCTGGGGGGAGCTGGTTCCAGAGAGTCGGGGCCGCCACAGAGAAGGCTATTCTCCTGGGTCCCGCCAAATGACATTGTTTAGTCGATGGGACCCGGAGAAGGCCAACTCTGTGGGACCTAACCGGTCGCTGGGATTCGTGCGGCAGAAGGCAGTCCCGGAGATATTCTGGTTCGATGCCATGAAGGGCTTTATAGATAATAACCAACATTTTGAATTGTGACCGGAAATTGATCGGCAAACAATGCAGACTGCGGAGTGTTGGTGTAACATGAGCATGCCTTGGGAAGCCCATGATTGCTCTCGCAGCTGCATTCTGCACGATCTGAAGTTTCTGAGCACTTTTCAAAGGTAGCCCCATGTAGAGAGCATTACAGTAGTCGAACCTCGAGGTGATGAGGGCTGCTGTGATATGCTGTGAGCCGCCCCGAGTCCTCGGAGAGGGGCGGCATACAAATCCAATTAAACTTATTAAACTAAAAACCACTGAGCTCTGACTTGGGGCAATGGCACGCATGCCAGCAGAGAGGGCTCTGCGTGCCACCTGTGGCACTGATGCCATAGGTTCGCCATCATGGCTCTAATCAATCAAGACTATTTTGAAGGTTTAAAACGTTCAAAAATGTAACCCGTCTACTTTTATGTCATTCTCTGCATCTCTTCATGCAAGTCAGTAAAATTAGAGGTGCCAAGTTTCAACTTCTCTTCATTCCTATATTCTTTTGTTGACAAATTATTGATGAGCACTCTCTATGGTTTTCAAACCATCTGTGGATTCTCTTAGGCGTGATGGTATTTACTTCACACTTAAGTAGGCTTGAGGTGCCTTGTCAAATACATCACTGAAATCAAAATGTATCGCATCTACATACACTTTCACGTCTATGATTAAAGTTGCCCAGACAAAAATGTAGTAAATTAATCTGACAATGTTTAATAAATTCATACTGATTTATATACCAGTAATAATTTTGAATGGTTTTCAAGATCCTTATAGAGTCTGATCATTTCATGGTTTGTTCAAGAACAGTGCTTGGACTTTAGATGTGTGGACTTCAAGAAATTCCCCACTGCTTGTGGGGATGGAAGACCACACTTATTAAAGTCAGTGGGTTGTGAAGCACAGGTCTAAAATCTTCCCAAATAGTGAAAGATAGATAGATAGATAGATAGATAGATAGATAGATGGATGGATGGATGGATGGATGGATGGATAGATGGATAGATGATAGATAGATAGATGGATGGATGGATGGATGGATGGATGGATGGATAGATGATAGATAGATAGATGATAGATAGATGATAGATAGATAGATAGATAGATAGATAGATAGATAGATGATAGATGGATGGATGGATGGATGGATGGATGGATGGATGGATAGAAAGATAGATAGATAGATAGATAGATAGATAGATAGATAGATAGATAGATAGATAAGCAAGCAAGTAGATAGAGGGAGAGAGAGAGGGAGAGGGAGAGAGATATTTCAAAATAAGTCATGTTGTAGTTCTCTGGGTCTTCTGTTTATTTGTTTCTGAAAACAGTTGAGCGGATATCTGTCTTCCAGGATTTCTCAGAAATAATACATAAGCCTTATACACTCTACCATGAACATCACCAATAAAATGAACAAGATAAGCCAAAATCCAATCTATCCATTAGGTCTGTAGAAAAGAGTACAGTGGTACCTCTACCTACAAACACCTCTACTTATGAACTTGTGTAGATAAGAACCGGGTATTCAAGATCTTTTTGCCTCTTCTCAAGAAACATTTTTCACTTTTCACCTGAGCCTACGAAACGCCAAAACCGGAAAAGGCAGGGAGAAGCCTCCGTGGGGCCTCACTAGGAATCTCCTGGGAGGAAACTGGGCCAGAAGAGGCAGGGAGAAGCCTCTTTGGGGCCTCTCTAGGAATCTCCTGGGAGGAAACAAGGCGTCCACCTTCCATGTGGTTTCCCCAATCGCATGCATTATTTGCTTTTACATTGATTCCTATGGGAAAAATTGCTTCTTCTTACAAACTTTTCTACTTAAAAACTTGGTCACGGAACGAAAGAAGTTTGTAAGTAGAGGTACTACTGTATATATTTTCATTTGATATAATAGGCTGTGGTTGTTAAATATGTGTGCATGAGAACCAATTGGCTCTAGTGATTAAAGCACAAGGCTAGAAACCAGGAGACTGTGAATTCAAGTCCCACATGAGGCCTGAAAAACAGCTGGGTGACTTTTGAGCCAGTCACGCTCTCTCAGCCTGACCCACCTCACCATGTCGTTGTTATGGGGAAAATAGGAAGAGGAAGGAATATTGTGTGTGTTTGCTGCCCCAAGCTATTTCTAAAAATAATAAGGGTAGAATATAAATACATAAAATGAGTAAAAATATCTACAACAATATAATTACCAACTACTTCTTGCTACATTTATTCCCGCTGCTATTACTATTTCTTGATTGTCATTAACATTCGCTGTTGTTGCCTTAGTCATAAAGTTTAAATAAGACTTTAGAGAAGCAGGAAGACTATTGTTCCTCAAAATGTAGGTAGGTAGGTAAGTAGGTGTGGCCTGTATCAAGGTTCCAGGTAACATCCAAACTAAATCAAGTCAAAGTATTCCTCAGAGTTGCAATTTATTTCTGGAGCCATCCTGACACCTACACTGGGAAACCTGAATCTGAGTTTCCCACACTTGAAAGTTTACATCCCTTGTCCCCCCATCCACAAATTTGTCACGTTGCCCACTCAGATTGTGCCAGCATGGCAAGTCCTTCCTCTACTTCCTCCCAGGTAATAATAAATAATAATAATAATAATAATAATTTATTAGATTTGTATGCTGCCCCTCTCTGAAGACTCGGGGCGGCTCACAACAATAATAAAAAACAAGATTATGTTCTGTTGGGCTCTCTGGTAGACTCCTCCCAAAAATTCACAGGTACAAATGTCAGACACACACACGTTTGAAAATTCAAAACAATGTTCTTTATAATGAAAATTCACTTAACCCTGCTGTTCTGTTCGAAAAAACTCCCTAATCTTATGTTCCCGGGTCTATTTGACCCGGACTGCAAATTGATCATTTTAGGTACTTATATTTGGTCTTTTGGAAAGCTTTTTTCACCTGGAAACAGGTTTGAACATTTCTGCACACAGTGGAATGAAAATTGAACTGGAAAAATTAATCCTTATTGGTTTATTTTGCACATAAATGGTTTATTGGATTTATATGGTTTAGGTTTATTGGATTTATATGCCGCCCCTCTCCGCAAACTCGGGGCGGCATATAAATGTGCCTCCCCCCCCCCGTTTTTGTGAAAGTTTTTTCAATTTATGGATAGTTTTGCTTGCAAAATCCATTATATTTTACTAAAGTTGGTGTGGGATTGGTAGCTTGAACATTTCTGAACATAATGATATGAAAATTGAACTGGAAAAATTGATGCATATTGGTTTATTTTGCACATAAATGCCCCCCCCCATGCTTATACTCAAATAGGCTTATACTCAAGTCGGCTTATAACTCGAGTATAAGACAATATGGTTTTATATTCAAAAATAAACCAATAAGAATCATTTTTTCAGTTCATTTCTATTTTTCTTATGTTCAGGATTGTTTCAAAAGGATATTCCAAATATTTCTAGCCAAATATGTATAAAAAGTGACAATAATGGCACACAGCAAGGCCGAGGGGGGGTGGCCCTTTTGTGGCAAAAATAAACCAATAAGAACCATTTTTTTCAGTTCATTTATATTTTTCTTTTGTTCAGGACTGTTCAATTTAGTATATCAAACCTTTTGGGGGAAAATTCCTTAGGGATTTGTAGCCTTAAAAAATAGAAATTGACACGAAATTCAGAAAGGATGGGGGGAGGGGCTTTTTGATCAA
Source organism: Erythrolamprus reginae (assembly GCF_031021105.1). Classification (NCBI taxonomy): domain Eukaryota; kingdom Metazoa; phylum Chordata; class Lepidosauria; order Squamata; family Dipsadidae; genus Erythrolamprus; species Erythrolamprus reginae. The sequence continues at coordinate 18,193,750 of NC_091952.1, forward strand.
AATAAAAATATAAGTCTCAATTTTTCCAGTTCAATTTTCATATCATTATGTTCATAAATGTTCAAAATAGTTTTTCAGTTGAAAAAGTTTTCAAAAAGATCAAATTCAAGTACTGTACCTAAAAAAAATATTTTTGGTCCGGTCATATACGAACAGAAACAGACTCGAAGTGATGATTTTTTTTTGCCCAGAAAACAATTAGCCACCACCCCAAAAATATTTTTTTGATGATCAGCATTGTTAAATTGAGTAAATGAATGCCTAAGATTTTAAAGAATATTTTGGATTTGGAGCATAAAAAAATAAAATGTGAAAATGGATGCTAGCAGCCGAGGGGGGGGAGGCCTTATTTCTGATGTTAAAAAACCAATAAGATTCATTTTTTTCAGTTCCTTTATATTTTTCTTATATTCAGAAATGTTCAAGCTACCAATCCCACACCAACTTTAGTAAACTAGAATTTTGTGAAAAGAATTCACAAAAACGGTGGGGGCATGCATTATATCCGCAAAATAAACCAATAAGATTTACTTTTTTCATTTCAATTTTCATATCATTGTGTGCAGAAATGTTCAGACTACTTTCCAAGTGAAAAAAGTTTTCAAATTGACCAAACATAAGCACTTCAAATGAAGAGTTTTTGGTCCAGGTCGTATGTGACCCGAACAGAAGATTTCTAACTTTTTTTGCCCAGCAAAAACTAAGCCCCCCACCCCCCAAAAAAAAATTCTCATAGAGAGAACCCATGAAATGATGAAAAGTAATGAAATTTCAACTTTCAGATATGCAGGGAAAATGTTTTACAGGGGACTCAAACTTGGTTTCGGGTCGCATACGACCCGAACAGAACAGTAAACCAAGACCTCTTTTTGTATAGCAAAGAGCACTCGTCTCCAAACAAACTGGTAATTTGTACAAGTCCCTTATCAGTTCTGTGATACTTAGCTTGCAGCTGTGAGACAATTCACAGTCCTTCTTCTTTCGCAAAGTGAAACACACTTTGCCCTGGTTTAGTTTCAAAGCGGGGAAAAATCAGCACACAAAAAGTCAAAGTCAGTAAAGCAGTCACGAAACACAAGGATCAGATAATCCTCCACAATGGCCAAACCCACAGGCTGCTATTTATAGCAGCCTCACTAATTACCACAGCCCCACCCAACCACAGGTGGCCTCATTTTCTTTGATAATAATCTCTCAGTTGTTGTTGCCTATGCATCACTCTCCACATGCGTGGCTGTACATTAACTCTTGTCCTGTATCCAAGGAGGAACTAGATAATTGATCTTCTTCTTAGCTGTCTGCCACACTCTCCTCCTCCCTGTCACTCATGTCTTCTTGGTCAGAGGAGCCTTCATCAGCAGATTCCACCAGGGGCAAAACAGGCCTGCAGCATGTGGATGTCTCCCCCACATCCACAGTCCTTGGGGCAGGAGCTGGGCCAGAGCTAACCACAACATATTATAGCGAAAGAAATCTAATATTAAAAAAGATGCATAAAAAACCCTATCATATTTAAAAACCAAACAACACATACGTACCAAACATAAATTATAATGAGCCTGGGGGAAAGGTGTCTCAACTCCCCCATGCCTGGTGGTATAGGTGGGTCTTGAGTAGTTTACGAAAGACAAGGAGGGTGGGGGCAGTTCTAATCTCTGGGGGGAATTGATTCCAGAGGGCCGGGGCCGCCATAGAGAAGGCTCTTTCCCTGGGGCCCGCCAAATGACATTGTTTAGCTGACGGGACCCGGAGAAGGCCAACTCTGTGGGACCTTATCGGTCGCTGGGATTTGTGCAGTAGCAGGCGGTTCTGGAGGTATTCTGGTCCAATGCCATGTAGGGCTTTAAAGGTCATAACCAACACTTTGAATTGTGACCGGAAACTGATTGGCAGCCAATGCAGGCCAGGTAAGTGGGAATAGGATGGCCTTGCACCACTTGAAAGAATGCTTTATGGCTGCATCTATTCCCTGATGAAAATCTCCCCTACCAAGTTCCCATAAACATCAGGCCTTCTATAGATAGTATGGCAAGCCATTAATTTATCACCAACTTCTGCACCAGCTTGGCAGCCCGCAGAAAAAGCTACTTTATTTGATCATTTCTTTGGAGCAGACATATATTCCTCTTTACAGCATTTACACTGATGACATTACATACATATACACATAACTAAATAACCTTTTTTTGAGGGGGGGAGAGCTGATGGTTTATCAAGGACAGCCCAATTTTGGCCATCAACTGAATCTCTTGTGCATTGTCACCCACCTACCTGACTTTTTCAATCCTCTGTTTCTGTAGTTCCCAATTTTACCTCCAGGTGGCAGTATAACATTTTAACTTCATCTTTTTTTCTTCCTTAGAAGAATAAAATCAGAGGGGGGGGGGGATCGACTAAGACATTTTAGAGAGATGGCCTACATTATATTATTAACTCCACCCAGCCTCACTCCTGGGACTGAAATCAAAACCAATGTAGGCCCTTTTTGTAATCAGAAGCAGATGCAGAAAACCAGTAACAACCTTGTATATCGCTATTATTTATTTATTTGTTTGTTTGTTTGTTTGTTTGTTTGCCTACCTACTTACCTACCTTTCTTTCTTTTTATCTATCTATCTATCTATCTATCTATCTATCTATCTATCTATCTATCTATCTATCTATCTATCTATCTATCTATCTATCTATTTGACTTTTATGCTGCCCCTCTCTGAGAACTAGGGGCAACTTACAACATATAATGAACAATATACAATATCTTAGATCCAATTAATTGGAATGGAGAATCCTACTGTCAAAAGCTACTTTGCCAGGATGGCTTGGTTTTTGAAAACCAAAAGGGATAAGGAATCTGATTGCACTTTTTAATTTTTTTTAACTTTTTTTAAAAAAAGGTTTAAAATAAAATCTGCTAATTTGAAATGTCCTACCAGCAGCGAAGGGCTGCAAACATTTTTACTACCACACTGTGGGCATGACTTATTTTGTGGGTGTGGCTTGCCAGCCAGCCATGTGACCAGGTGGGAGTGGCTTTATGACCATGTGACCGGGGGTGGCTTAAAGATTATGTGACTGGCTTAGAGTCCTCAGAGAGGGGCAGCATAAATAGATAGATAGATAGATAGATAGATAGATAGATAGATAGACAGACAGACAGACAGACAGACAGACAGACAGACAGACAGACAGACAGACAGACAGACAGACAGAGTTTGGGTTAGGGTTAGGGTGCCTGGCCTCTCCTCACCTCAAAGAGATACAATATCCCTCTCTATTTACTATTACTACAACATATACTCTTTAATTCTATGTATATATGCCATATGTGTACATACATATTACACATAGTCACACAAAAATATACATTATCTACTATATAAACTGTATGTGTATGTTCACACACACACACGCACGTACAGCTCTTCTAAAATTATACACATTCAACCTCATTTACTGTGATAGGAAAAACATACCCAGAGCCCAGAAGGGAAAAAAAGAAAAGAATTCAAAAATTTTCTACCAGTTCTGCATACCTGACTGTACCTGTAGGAGCCCATCACTGCCTACCAGATTCCCCTGCATTTAGGCTTCCATACAAGATGTCCATGCCAAAACTCTGAAATATCAGCTGCTGAGGAATCACATAGAGGAAGGTTCACATGCTCCTATCAACAGTTGTGAGGTTTCTCTGTGTATTTTGTTGCCCATTATGAGTCATTTGTCTGATCAGGCAAGCGGTTACGTTCTTAGGTTCGTCTCATGGATCCTGAGTTCTACATTGGTTTAATTTAATTTATATTTTAAGGCATTCCCAGGAAAGTTTCCCAAAATAATTCATCAGTTGAAACTAAAGATCTATTGAGCAAGGAAAGAAACCTTTGTTCTTCTCTCACATTGTTAGATGCCATGAGCATATTGACCAATTTATAACGCGGAGAAACCATTTATTTTTCTCTACATGTTTTGCATGCTTTACATGTTGCTTCAACCAACAGGCATCTTAAGTGACTTAACTGGTTTAAATTAAAAAATGAAGAGCAGAAAACATGATGTGTTCCTTCTATCTCCAAACTTGACTGTAGAAAATACGACTTTAGTGATCGGGTTGTCGAAGTGTGGAACTCATTACTGGACTCTGTAGTATCATCCCCTAACCCCCAACTTTTTACCCTTAGACTATCCACGGTTGACCTCTCCAGATTCCTAAGAGGTCAGTAAGGGGCATACATAAGCGCACTAGAGTGCCTTCCGTCCCCTGTCCTATAGTCTCTCCTATATCTCATATTTCTTCTCTACTATATCCTCTATATATTTTTTAAAATATATTTTTATTAAGTTTTTTTGACAAACCAACACACAAACAACATTTAACATTTACATTTCCCTATGTACATAAAACAAAAGTTGATTTTTTTTACAATTCCATTTACTATACATAATAGTCTTTTACTGCTAGTTTCTCTTTTTCCCCCTGATCCAGTTATACAATTTTCCCCATATTCTGTAGTAGTTTTTATTTTGTTGATTTTGTATTTTGTATGTTAATTTACTTAATTTGGCGCAGTCTAATATTTTTTTAATTACCATTTGGCGTCTTTTCTTGCTTCCAGATTTGCGCAAATGCCAATCTTGCCGCTGTAAGTATATGAGTTATTAAATAGTAATTTCCTTTACTGTGTTGTCCTCTAATTATTCCCAGTAAATACATTTCAGGTTTTGTCTCTAATTTATAATCTAATATTTCTTCCATCCAGATCTGAATTTTGGTCCAAAATTTCCTTGCTTCCGGGCATAGCCACCACATGTGATAATAAGTTCCTACCTCTTTTTTACATTTCCAGCATTTGTTGTTTGTATTGTGATGAATTTTAGCTAATCTTGCTGGGGCGTAATGCCATCGGAAAAACATTTTGTATAGATTTTCTTTGTAGGGTATAGATAGTGTTATCTTATAATTTATTTTCCATAATTTTTCCCAGTCTTCCAATTGGATAGCATAACAAAGGTTATATCCTCTATAACCTTCATTGGGTATTATTGTGTATTGGACAAAATAAATAAATAAAAATAATTAAATAAATAAAATAAATAAATCTTCAGAGCAGGGCTTTTGAGATGGTCAAATAATCCTAGAGAAGTATGGTGTTGAATAGTTCGACCAATACTTTGGATGAATTTGTGGGGTGCCATAGTCCTAGATGGTATTTTGCATATACAATTTAGATTTATAACTAAACCTGGGCTGGATCCAGGCATTATCATATTGAGCTCTAAATTGATTGGACTCAAGATTAATAATTATTATGACCTGATCTATTGGCTTCAAGAAGACTGATAATTAGGTAATAATTAACTGTAGCGAAGATGTATAGGAGAGCTAGTTGCAGAGGCAGACACCCAAATAAAATTTAAGGTTATGGAGGATTCCTAGATTTGTTTGTGGGTGGGGTGGGTTTCTTTTTCTTCTTATTTTGCATTTGAGAAGTTCAGTGCTGCAGAAATGCCCTCTGTAAAATAAGAAAGCACTGTCGATATAATAGTCTTTTAAAAGGTTTTCAGGTGGATGCTAAGTTGATTTGGCAAACCTTTTTTAAAAAAAAGAAAATTGTTACCTGTATACTCATTTGAAATGCTTTGGGGGCATGTGTGTCTCTACCATTGATAGTGAATATGCTGGTAGGTCTAGTGGGGTAGTTTATTTGTTCCTATCCATTAAAAAGGCCCCTGCAGCTATCTGCAGAAGTATGGCATTCTATTATTAGTGCTCCAGAAAGTATGAGAAGAATTTATTGGTTAAAGAAAAGTCTAAAGCTTATTTAATGGGACTTTTCCTATATCAGAAAAAACATTCACAGTCTAAAGTTCTTATCCTTATCTAAATCCTAATTAATAGGGTTGGTTTTTAACTCTTTGTGATCTAAAATGTAAAGCATCTAAAAGCATACTTATTTTTATGGATGTACAATAAGGATAATGTTAGAGCTTTAGAAAATTGGGATTTATATTTTGGATCAGAATTTGGAGTGGTGGTGGGGGCATCATGCTTTTGGCAAATTTAATAAAAAAGAAATGGAATGGGTTCCCGGATGCAAATTTTCAATATTTAACAACAGAATAAAACCTGGTAAAGTACAGTAGTACCTCTAGATACGAGCTGCTCCACATGCGAGTATTCCAAGTTATGAGCCGCGGCGCGAGCGAAATTTCTGTTCGACACCCGAGCTCAAATTCGGGATACGAGCCGAGCTTCCACTAGGTGGCGAAAGAATCTCCTTGCTTCCAGTTATCTCGGCGCGAAAAACAAAGTCTAAAGGCATTCGTTCGAGATGCGAGTTGATCGACTTACGAGCTCAGGTCTGGAACGAATTAAACTCATATGTCGAGGTACCACTGTACTGGTTCTTTTCTGATTTTGAATGTATGTACAACAGTTTTTCTCCAGTTGTTGTTGTTGTTGTTGTTGTTGTTGTTGTTGTTGTTGTTATTATTTATTAGAGTTGGAAGGGATTTGTAGGTCATCTAGTCCAACTCCCTGCTCAGGCAGGACTCCTTATACCATTTTGGGCAAATGGCAGTCTAATCTCCCCTTTAAAGTCCCAAGTGTTGGTATGTCTCGGTGCAGCCAGGCTAAGACCTTCGATATACGCTGAGCAGAGTCTAAGGAAGAGTGTGGATGTGTGATACAGCCAGTAACGACACAGATTTAGTATGCTAAACAGGTATAATTTACATATATACATATTTACAAGCACAAAGCAGAAATAATCAACAAACCGCACATAGCAGCACTAAGCAGAACAATACTCCCCCCTTAAGGTAAAAGGCAAAAGGTGAATGAGCTATCCAGCATCATCAACAGGAGAGAGTGCTGGCGCCCTCTTCTGGCTAGCCAGCCAAAGTCCTTAAAGAGATATTATAACTGTAACAAATGCAAACTACAATAGGTAGCTTAATATACATGGCAACCCCAGAACATCAGTATGTACCATCTACCATGTACTAACAAGCGTTCAGAACCTCCACAGGCAAGTTGTTCCACTGGTTGATCGCTCTCACCATCAGAAAGTTCCTCATCAGATAGATGATCCACTGTCACCATTTTGCTACTGTTCAATAAATAAAACGTCTCCGAGGAGGTGGAAAGTAGCAGAACATTGAAGGAAAGTGGTGAAAGAATGGTGGACTTCCTTATTTTCAGGGAAACTGAAATTGAGTGTCTTAGGCTTTGAAAAAAGTGTATTTTAATAATCTCACAGCAATGGTTATTAGGATTCCATAATAAGAGGAGCTAATGGGGGAAAAGGAGCTCGTGGTGAGAATTCTTTAAAAAAACCAAGAAATTAAAAAGTACAATTGCAAACAATTCTAATGAGAAAAATAAAAGGGCAGCAGAATAAACCAGTGTGGTTACATTAAAACAGTTTTTAAAAAATCTGATTTAAAAAATCATATTATTACAGGTGGAAAGAGGAATACGTTACTAAAAAAAAAGAGTGCAAACAGGAGGTATAATGTCCCAAAGCATTTGGATATCATAGGCAATAATCTATTGGGGATTTTTTGGCAACTGAATAATAATGGAAGAAAATGTGCCCCATACAGAAGGGAGTCATAGAAGACCTCTGATGAAATTTTAAAGCAACTATTATGCAAGATTTAAAGCTGACCTGAATCAACCAATGTTCATATTACGGTAATTATGGAAATCAAAATAAAGTATCCAAAATTTAAAAATGGCCCCTGATTTAATTGCTATATTCTCTTGAACTCAGTGGAAGAAAAAAAATAGTGCAGGAATGATTGATTTTTCATGGAGAAAATGCTTTTCTGGCAGATAAGTGGCCATTTCAACATTTCTCCTAACAGTTGAAGAACTTTTGTGCTTTTGTTGAAGTGGATTGTTGCAAAATATTGTCCCTACTTTCAGCTGTTGACCAATGATTCAGTCCTTTAATAAGTTACTTTCAGAGTGTACGTAACACACACATTTGGAACTCAAGAATAATTACCTAAAGCAAAGTCCCATTCTGAACCTAAGAGTAATTATCCAAAGCAAATGTGAAACAAGAATTAGGGAGCACTTTCATGAATTTGTGTTAAATAGCAAGCTCAAGGAATTAACATCAACCTATGCTCCAAAGTACCTGAGGGTAGGACAAGAAGCAATGGGTGGAAAGTAATTAAGGAAAGAATCCAGAACTAAGGAGAAATTTCCTGACTGTTAGAACAATTAATCAGTGGAACAACTTGCTCCCAGAAGTTGTGGATGCTCCAACACTGGAAGTTTTTAAGAAGCTGCTGGATAACCATTTGTCTGAAGTGGTACAGGGTTTCCTGCTTAAGCAGGGGGTTGGACTAGAAGACCTCCAAGGTCCCTTCCAATTCTGTTATTCTGTATATTGCAAGGCAATTTGAAGGCAATGAAAATGCCAAGGAATTATTATTATTATTATATTATTATTATTATTATTATTTATTGGATTTGTATGCCGCCCCTCTCCGCAGACTCGGGGCGGCTAACAACAATGATTTTAAAAAAAACATGTAACAATCCAATTTAATAATTGGATTATAATAATAAAACAACTAAAATCCCTTATTATTAAAAAAACAAACATACACACAAACATACCATCCATAATTGGATTATAATAATAAAACAACTAAAAACCCTTATTATTAAAAAAACAAACATACACACAAACATACCATACATAACTTGTAATGGCCTAGGGGAAGGAATATCCTAACTCCCCCATGCCTGGCAACAAAAGTGGGTCTTGAGTAATTTGCGAAAGACAAGGAGGGTGGGGGCCGTTCTAATCTCTGGGGGGAGTTGATTCCAGAGGGCCCGGGCCACCACAGAGAAGGCTCTTCCCCTGGGGCCCGCCAAACGACATTGTTTGGTCGATGGGACCCGGAGAAGGCCAACTCTGTGGGACCTTATCGGCCACTGGGATTCGTGCGGTATAAGGCGGTGCCGGATGTATTCTGGCCCAATGCCATGTAGGGCTAGGTCATTACCAACTGAGTAATAGATATGATTTCCCTGAAAACAACTATCAGGACCAAGTGTCTATAATTCATAAACACCGTGTCTTCCGAATTTTTTTGTAACGCAGAGCTGTCTTGCACACTAAACAAAAATGATTTGGCTATACTATATGATGAATTTGGCATTGTGGAGACTGTTGTTATTTTTCCCAAATAGCTGAAGTTGCCAGACAGAATAGGAACTTTATCTCAAATTGTCACCAAGTGCCAAGTGCCCAGACTTCATTAAAGAATACAAAGATGATCAACTCCTACACTTTTTCTGTAGCACGCAGCAATTCTCACACATAGATTTTGTTCCAATGCTAGCCACTGCTTGGAGAAATGAGTGAAACAGATTGGAAATGGAAACAATGAATGCAAAGCTCTAAATCTGCCTCACGTTTTTAGAAAAGTGCAAAGATATACACAACATTTTTTTTCAGGCAATAAAAAGCTTTTTGGATAGTGCCAGGTAAGAGCATAAATATCAGATGTGCTAGCCAAACGTACTAGCCCCTATTTATGGGAACGTCTCCTACCACATACCTCTGAGAGATCTATTAGATCACACAGAATAGGCCTTCTCCGGGTCCTGCCAACTAAACAATGTAGTTTGGAGGGACCACAGGGGAGGGCCTTTTCTGTAGCTGCCCCGGCTGTGTGGAACCAACTACCCCTCCAATGTTTGCACTGCTCCCACTCTACTGGGATTTTGAAAAGCTGTTAAGACCTTGCTTTGCCGACAGGTCTGGGGGCCATGAATCTTAACATCTGACACGCCTGAATTATGTTTGACTGGTATGTATGTTGTTGTTAGATTAGAATTAGGGTTTTTTAGGGGATTATTTTAGTTTGGGTCTATAATGGGGTGTTATAAATATTATTAATGTTTGACTTCTTTTTTATTATTGTATTATTGTATTGTTTGTATTGTTGTAAACCACCCTGAGCCCTACGAGATTGTGTGGCATAAATTAATTTAATTAATTTATAATTAAATTAAATTAAATTGAACCAGTCCATATGTAGGAATATGCATCTAATATTTCTCTGTACTGGGGCGGATTTTTTAAAAATTTAGATTACATTTAAGTGTAAAAAATTATATAGTGTCTTCTTTCTTAAGTTGTTTTAATGAGCGCCTTACACATAATGGATTTAACTGGAAAAAATGTAAGTTAGTTGAGTATGTCTTGTGACTGCAAAAATGCAATCCTTTGTGTGGATAGGGAGGGCAAATTTTAATCCCAAAGAGTATAGCAATAACACTTAAGATTCATGGTGCTTTTTCAGTACCCTCTAAGTGGTTTAAAGAATCAACATATGGGCACTTGTCTTCTGACCACTCAGAAGGGGAGTAATGCTGGGCAATAATTGGCAAAATCAGGATCATGATGGAAATTGAAAAGAAATCAGATTGCTGAAGGAAAGGATGATGCACAGCCAGGTGAAGGAGAATCATGTGATATTGTTTGGAACAGAGCTTGGAGCACCACTTCCCTTTCCATTCCTTCTTCCTTTCCCCCCCTATCCTGCAACTTTCTGCCAAGCTAGTGCAGAAGGAATGGGTGATATGATGTGGCCTTGCCAATAACCTGCTGCTTCAAATGTACCTTAGATGACAGGCACTTCTAGGATAAATTGGTTAGGAATCCCATAGTCCCTAAATGGTGGCTTTAAACCCAATTAGAACATAAGAACATAAGAAGAGCCATGCTGAATCAGGCCAAAGCCCATCGAGTTCAGCATTCTGTGTCACACAGTGGCCCACCAATTGTCCATGGAGATCTTGAGCAGAAAGAGAAGGCAAGACCTTCCTTTTCCCCTGACCCCCAACAAATGGTACCCAGGGGGATCCTGCCCGCCTCAACCAACATAGAGGCAGCACATAGACATCCATTTCAATAACCACTGATACACTTGGCATCCATGAATCTGTCTAATCCTGCCTTGAAGCTATCAAAGCTGACAACTGTCACGACCTCTTCTAGAAGTGAATTCCATAAACCAATGACCCTCTGGGTGAAGAAATATTTCCCTTGATTTGTCCTGAATTTCTTACCTATGAGCTTTAGGGAGTGCCCCTTTGTCCTAGTATTGTGTGATAGAGAAAAGAAAATTTCTCTATCCACCTTTTCTATCCCATGCATGATTTTATACACTTCGATCAAGTCACCCCTTAAACGCCATCTTTCAAGGCTGAAGAGACCAAGGCGTTGCAACCAATTAGTGTTATTGAACTGCTAGATCCATTGGGAAGAAGTTGTGACAAAATTAGCATCTGCCTGGCTAAGCAGGATGATCAGACATAACCATTCAGAGGTAGGTTCCTCCTGGTTCGCACCGGTTCTATAGAACCGAGAGCAAACCACTGGTGATGTCACAGAGCCGGTACTATTGGTTTCGATCCATGGATACCACCATCTTCATTGGAGGGGGGGTTGAATAAGATATATATATATAGCAATATTTTGCTATTTTTTTGTTATGTGCAGAAGCTCAGTTTCTAGCACTGCGCATGCACCGACATCTTGTTTTAGGCTTTTTTTGGGAGGGGGGATATTTTGTGAATTTTCAGCACTGCACATGCATGCCTGCCCTTGCGAAGCGGACACGCAATGCACAATGCAAAGGCAGCCACATGATGGAGGAAGAAAAGCAAACCAGTGGCATGGTAAGTAAGAATCCACCCCTGCAGCCATTAAAGTGTTGAATATGTGGCAGTCAGTCGTCACTGATTCCCATGGAACCATTATATTCATTCACACCTCTCATACATACATACCAAGCGTATGCAGTATATTATAGGTTTCGTTTACAATATATATATGCATGGTATGTATATATGAGAGGTGTGAATGGCCTATTGATTTATTTGCACCTCGGGAGGCTTTAGCTGAGCTGGTTTTGAGTACCCAAAGCCTTAACGTTTTCAAGCAAAGAGTCATTTGAACTACACTTTAGTGGCAAGTGGTAATGAGAGTGTAATTGTGCCTAAACTCCTACAAAGTGTTTTCAAGAATAGGGAGGCTGGTACTCTTCAATATTGCAAACAAATCACAGCTTTCCACTAGGCAGATAAAATACCCACTAGCCTCATTGGAATATTCATGCCTTTAATTAGAGAATCCTTTATAATGGTCCTTCATTCCAGTGCATAAAAATGAAGAAAGCTGCAACAGTGATATGGAATATAAAATGCTACATGGACCACCCATTTATAATTATTTTTTAAAAAAATGGTTTTAGGCTTAAAAGGTCCTAGTGGGCGTGATGTAAACATATTCAAGCAAGAAAGTTTATAATGTAATTTAGCACGCACCATGATGCAGAAATAAAAACAAAATTAAGGCATTTGTATGCAGTATGTGTGTCACAATTATGTGTGCATGTTAATTAAGCTCACGTGAAGGGTTAATACCACTTTATAAATGCCTTGGTAAGGCCACCCTTGGAATGCTGCATTCAGTTTTGGTCACCACAATGTAAAAAAGATGTTGAGACTTGTTCTGTCTGGGTCCCTCCGGAAGCTATGACCAACCCAAAAAGATAAGCCAGACACACCGGTTGAATCCAAACACAGTTTTATAATGGTAAAGAGAAAAGAAGCCAACAGAAAATGTCCTTACAAGGCAGGAAAGTACTGGGACTCCAAATAGATACACGAAGGCAATTGTTCATACAAAAACACAGGATCATTGATGACAAACGAGGCTGTTGCTAACAGGCACAAACCTCCCACGGGTCTTCAAGACTGCTGGGCCACGAGCCAGGAACAAAACGCTGAGAGAAAAGGCAGATAACACCAACTCTACTGTGATAACACTCCACGCTGCTGAAATGTTTCTCATGCCTTATAAACCCTTCCCTGCTAATGAGGACCACACCCAAGCCCTGGTGTTCCTCATTCAACGCTGATAATATCTATTCAGTTGCTGCCTCCTTTGACCTATGCGTCTCTGTTGCTTATTAATGATAGCTTGTGCCTCATCATCCAATGACTCCAGAGACTCCAAGCTACTTGCTTGACAGAGCCCCTCCCCAGGGCTCCCAGGCCCCTCTTCCTTGTCACTTTCCAGATTGTTATCTCCCCAGTCTGGCTGCCAAGAACTCTCCTCTTCGCTCTCAGCCTCCTCTGGGCATGGAGCCAGCAGAGACGCAGCTGGTCTTTGATCTTGCTCAGGCTGAACCACAACAAGACTCTAGAAAGAATGCAGAGAAGAGCAACAAAGATGATTAGAGGACTGGAGGCTAAAACATATGAAGAATGGTTGCAGGAAATAGTTATGTCTAGTTTGATGAAAAGAAAGACTAGGAGTGACATGATAGCAGTGTTCCGATATCTCAGGAGTTGCCACAAAGAAGAGGGGGTGAAGCTATTTTCCAAAGCACCTGAAGGCAGGACAAGAAGCAATGGATGGAAACTAATAAAGGATACAAGAAATCTAGAACTAAGCAGAAATTTCCTGACTAGAACAATTAATTGGTGGAATAACTTTCCTCCAGAGGTTGTGAATGTTCCAACACTGGAAGTTTTTAAGAAGAGTCTGGATAACCATTTGTCTGAAGTGGTGTAGGGATTCCTGGCTAAGCAGGGGGTTGGACTAGAAGACCTCCAAGCAGTGTTCCCTCTAATAGCTTTTGGGGGTGGGCGGAAAAGTATAGTGTCTGAGCGGCAGTCCCTTCAGGACTGGGCGGAAATATTAAACAAACAAACAAACAAACAAACAAACAAAAAACCCACCCTGTTTTGCTTCAGAGAATTTCAAAATAAAATACTGTACTGTGTGTCTATAACAGTGAGCTCATAATAGGGCAACTCTATCAATATCAAAATGCCACTTAAATAGTTGAGCTAGTTTCAAACTAGATTTTGATTTTCTTTCTCTCTTCCTTACTCCCATTCCTTTTCTTTCTCTTTTCCTTCCTCTCTTTTTTCTATCTGTTTCTCTCTCTTCCTCTCTCTCTCCTTCCCTCTCACTCTTTCCCTCTCGGCTTCTGGGCAGGTTTGAAAAACTCTGAGTTGATGATGATTTTTAAGTGAGCGATTGCTCACTGCTCAGCTTAGAGGGAACTATGCCTCCAAGATCCCTTCCAACTCTGTTACTCTATTCTATTCCAGAATATTATCATTAAGTGTTGCACTTTATGATTCTTGACCAACTTATCTTTTCTATCCATTGTTGACCTCACCCGATTCCTAAAAGGCCAGTAAGAGGCATGCATAAGTGCACCAGCGTGCCTACCATCCCTGTCCTAGTTTCTCTCTAATTAGTACCTTCTTGGCATCCTTCAGTCTCGAAAGACCATGGTATCATGCTCTGGATTCCCCAGAGCATGAAGCCTGGGTAGGTTAGTACCAATATAATGTATAAGACCCAGGGTGGCGCAGCAGATAGAGTGCTGTATTGCAGGCCATTGAAGCTGACTTTAGATCTGTAGGTCAGCAGTTCAAATCTCATCACCAGCTCAAGGTTGACTCAGCCTTCCATTCTTCCGAGGTTGGTAAAATGAGGACCCAGATTGTGGGTGCAAATATGCTGGCTCTGTTAAAAAGTGCTATTGCTAACATGTTGTAAGCTGCCCTGAGACTAAGGAGAAGGGCGGCATGAAAATCAAATCAAATCAAATCAAATCAAGTCAAGTCAAGTCAAGTCAAGTCAAGTCAAGTCAAATCAAATCAAATCAAACCAAACCAAACCAAACCAAATCAAATGAAAAAATATTAACACTGTTATTTCTTTGTATATTACCAAACGTACTTGATAAAATATAAATAAGTAAGTAAGTAAGTAAGTAAGTAAGTAAGTAAGTAAGTAAGTAAGTAAGTAAGTAAGTAAGTAAGTAAATAAAAAAATAAAAAAATAAAAAAATAAAAAAATAAAATGTACACTGAGAGCATGTGCACCAAGACATATTCCTTATCTGTCCTATTATACTTGGCCAAAAATTATTCTATTCTATTCTATTCTATTCTATTCCATTCCATTCCATTCTATTCTATGGGAGGCAAACCACATATTTGTGGTGAAACTGGGTTCTGGGCATACCGAGTAATACTGTCCTAACTGCATGTACCATGCAATGTGACTAAAGCTAGGAAGCTGCCTTTCATCTTCTCTATACGATTAATTAAAGATGTGATGGCCGTGTCAGAAGTGAATGCAAAAGCAAATCTGTTGCTACTCTCTTTCTGACTTTAGCCAGCACCTTCTCCCCAGTGTGGCCAACCATATTAAATTTCCCAGTGCAGTGTGGATGTCACAGCTGCACATCTCCTCCCTTGGAGCATTCTAATCACTGACCTTCACAGCATCCTTTTGAGGAAGGAAGGTCAGTCTGCTATTATTCTAGGTTCACGGGATAATGACGCTTCGCCCACTGTGGGTACCTCTGAGCCAAGAGCCAGACACACATTTCCAATGACCTACGTGATAGTTCATAGCCGGGTACCTGAGCTGGTGTCTGCACAGGAAGAGCCGCCCACCCTGTCATTCCCCTTTGCCCTCCATATGGCTGCAAACATTCCATATATGCATATTCACCTTTTGTTTTCAGATCAAGGCAAATAAGCATAGATAATATGCGATGATTTGTCTGCCTCAGCAGTTCCTTTTATCTGATTTTTTTTCCCTTCCACCGCAATATGTTTTCAGAAAACCGAAGGCTGCTCTTCCATTGTAGTATCTCTCTTAGCATCGTTCGGAGAGACACCCGAGGTGTCTGTTTATTGCCCACAGATTAAATCTGCTACCCTTCGTATAAATTTATTTAGTTCCGGCTGTCAGTTTCACTACTGATCTATATAATCAGTGGACTAACTGATAAGGTGAAGCTTTCTTAGCAGTCTCTTGCTTTCTTTACAAGGGGAAAGGCAAAGTGGCGGATTACGAGACCTATGTCCCCAATGGTCTCGTTTTAAGAGAATAATTAATCTTTTCCTATTCTCCTGATTCCTAAGTAACTTCTTCTAGGTATTACTCTTAACTCTTTTTCTTTTTTCCTTTGTTTTGTTAGCCTCTCTTCCCATTCCTTTATAGTTTTATTCTTTCCTAGTAAAGCCATTCTTTGTCTTGCTCTTCCTTTTCAAAAGTGGTGTGTGGATGCTGTCAAAGTCCCTAGTAAAGACAATGTCCTCAAAAAGGGACTAAGAGCAACCCAGCCGTGTGGGGTCACTCACGAACGCGAATCCTAGAAAGAAAGCTTGGACACATTGTCTCTCTCTGGGTGAAGTGACATGGTGTAGAGCCATGTACTCCTTTTTATTTGGGAACATAAGGAAATGGGGATAATTACATATACATGTCAAATGATATATCCAATTAAATTACAGTGATCCCCCGATCATTGCGAGGGTTCCATTCCAGGACCTCCCGCAACGAGCGGGTTTTTGCGAAGTAGCGCTGCGGAAGTAAAAACACCATCTGCGCATGCGCAGATGGTGTTTTTACTTCCCAGCAGCGAGGAGCCGAAGATTGGGGTTTCCCCGCCGCCCACGCAAACTCCTCGCTGCTGCCGCGCCCGCCGCTCGCCCGCCCTGAAAGGGAAAGCCCCCCCAGGCCGGCTCCGATCCCCCCAGGCCGGCTCCGATCCCCCAGGCCGGCTCCGATCGTTTTAAAACAGGCGCGCCGCTTCTCCGCTGACTCCTGGCGAACTTCCCCGCTTTAGGAGTCAGCGGAGAAGCGGCGCGCCTGTTTTAAAAGATCGGAGCCGGCCTGGGGGGGCTTTCCAGCAACCCCCGAGCCCGGGTTGGGGGCTCGGGGGTTGCTGGAAAGCCTCCCCAGGCCGGCTCCGATCTTTTAAAACAGGCGCGCCGCTTCTCCGCTGACTCCTGGCGAACTTTCCCGCTTTAGGAGTCAGCGGAGAAGCGGCGCGCCTGTTTTAAAACGATCGGAGCCGGCCTGAGGGGGCTTTCCAGCAACCCCCGAGCCTGGGGGCTCGGGGGTTGCTGGAAAGCCCCCCCAGGCCAGCTCCGATCTTTTAAAACAGGCGCGCGGCTTCTCCACTGACTCCTGGTGAACTTCCCCGCTTTAGGAGTCAGCGGAGAAGCGGCGCGCCTGTTTTAAAATGATCGGAGCCGGCCTGGGGGGGCTTTCCAGCAACCCCCGAGCCCGGGTTGGGGGCTCGAGGGTTTCTGGAAAGCCCCCCCAGGCCGGCTCCGATCTTTTAAAACAGGCGCGCAGCTTCTCCGCTGACTCCTGGCGAACTTCCCGGGCGAAGGGCGAAGGGCAGGCAAGCGGCGAATGGCGGGCGAACGGCGGGTGGCCGGGCGAAGGGCAGGCGAGCGGCAAACGGCGGGTGGCCGGGCGAGCGGCGGGCGAGCGGGTGCTGGGGGGGCTTCGCCCTCCCGCCAGCAAGAGGGGGAAGACCCAGGGAAGCCGCCCAGCAGCTGATCTGCCCAGCGCCATCTACGCATGCGTGCCCATAGAAAAAAGGGCACGCATGTGCAGATGGTGTTTTGACTTCCGGGTTGAAAAATCGCAAATTAGCCTGTTCGCAATGGTCGGGAACGCAATAACCGGGGAATCACTGTACTTCAAACGTATCTTTTGAGTTCTTCCTTTTTCCATAGATATCAAGAAACAATTTCCTAGAAAACTCTTCCTTAGAGCAGATGTTCCTCACACCTAATTGCTCTGAAGTCTTCTGCTGTATCTCACTAATCCTGTTGTATGCTTCAGGCAATGTAAATTCCCCCTTTGATCCTCTCTGGAGTGGTGAAAACTTTGTTTATTGTTTATTTGAGCCCTTTTGTTTCCCTGTTGTAATTACCAGGAATGCAGATTTAGGCAGGTTAGTGCCCTTCCTGTCCTGGGTTATAGAATCAGGGTAAGAATATTTTTATGCTAGACATCCAGATTTATAAATCCTATTCTAATATTTATGCTATATTGCAACAGTGGTGTGTGTGTATTTGTGTGTGTAAGGACCCGCTGGTTTCCCTAGTTTTGTATAACATCTACTGAATAGAAGTTAAATGGTTATAAGTTGCCTTATATATGATCTGGCCGTCCAGATAGTTTTTCAGAATCCTCTCCCATCATAGCTGAGTTGTGTTTTTACCTGTATGTACTAAGATATATGAAAGAATCATAATATTGGAAAGAATCATACAATTGGAAAGGTATTTTGAGGTTACCGGTTTGCAACATCCAATTCACCTTTTATGAAGAACTTATAATGCCTGTTTGCATGCTAAAGGACTCAGTTTTATAAAGTCTATATTGTTGCAAAACTCATGTTTATGGACCATATGGATGCTAAAGAATATGGTACTGCTCCTATATATAAGGTACAAATATGGTTTAAATGTGTTAAAGGGTTAAATAAGGTTCAGGAGGGAAGTGTTTTTAGTAGGAAAGTGAACACAAGAACAAGGGGACACAATCTGAACTTAGTTGGGGGAAAGATCAAAAGCAACATGAGAAAATATTATTTTACTGAAAGAGTAGTAGATCCTTGGAACAAACCTCCAGCAGATGTGGTTGGTAAATCCACAGTAATGGAATTTAAACATGCCTGGGATAAACATAGATCCATCCTAAGATAAAATACAAAAAAATAGTATAAGGGCAGACTAGATGGATCATGAGGTCTTTTTCTGCCGTCAGTCTTCTATGTTTCTATGTACAAGTGTATGCCGGTTGTACTCTGAATTGATGGGTTGGTTGGTGTAAAGTGGTTTAAAGCTTAGTAAATAGTGGATTGGTCATTGTTTTGGAATGAAATTGTGACAACGTGTTCAGAATCTTTGATGATATCGATTAATATGAAAATACAATGTAATGTATTGCAGGATTGCCTGCTGACAAGCTTAGTATTGGTAGGAGATAATTGGTTTGATCATGGATAATCTTACCAGTTTCCAAGAATAACAGTCCAATAGAGTTGGAAGAGGTCTTGGAAGTCTTCTAATCCAATTGCCTGCTCAAACAGGAAACCCTATACAGTGGAACCCCGACATAAGAGCTGCTCTACTTAAGAGCAACTCGAGATAAGAGCTGGGAGGGGAGAGATATTTTTGTTCTACTTACAAGCCCAAATTCGAGATACAAGCACCAAGGAGCTGTCTCCTGAAGCCAAACGCTAACTTCCGCGTTCGGCTTCAGGAGACAGCTGCGAAGCGGCGCGCGTGTTTTAAAAGGTTGCAGCCGGCCTGGGGGGCTCGGGGGGGTGCTTGCAGCTTTCTTTCTTGCTCTTTTTCTTTCTCTCTTTTACCTTCCCTTCCTCTATTTCTTCTTTTCTTTCTCCTTCCCACCTTCTTCCCTCCCTCCCTCCCTTCACTCATTCCTCTCTTACTCTCCCCTTTCATAAGTTTCCTTGCTTCCTTCCTCTGTTCCTGTCCCTTCCCCCTTTCTTTCTTTCTTTCTTGCTCTTTTTCTTTCTCTCTTTTACCTTCCCTTTCTCTATTTCTTCTTTTCTTTCTCCTTCCCACCTTCTTCCCTCCCTCCCTCCCTTCACTCATTCCTCTCTTACTCTCCCCTTTCATAAGTTTCCTTGCTTCCTTCCTCTGTTCCTGTCCCTTCCCCCTTTCTTTCTTTCTTTCTTTCTTTCTTGCTCTTTTTCTTTCTCTCTTTTACCTTCCCTTCCTCTATTTCTTCTTTTCTTTCTCCTTCCCACCTTCTTCCCTCCCTCCCTCCCTTCACTCATTCCTCTCTTACTCTCCCCTTTCATAAGTTTCCTTGCTTCCTTCCTCTGTTCCTGTCCCTTCCCCCTTTCTTTCTTTCTTTCTTTCTTGCTCTTTTTCTTTCTCTCTTTTACCTTCCCTTCCTCTATTTCTTCTTTTCTTTCTCCTTCCCACCTTCTTCCCTCCCTCCCTCCCTTCACTCATTCCTCTCTTACTCTCCCCTTTCATAAGTTTCCTTGCTTCCTTCCTCTGTTCCTGTCCCTTCCCCCTTTCTTTCTTTCTTTCTTTCTTTCTTTCTTTCTTTCTTTCTTTCTTGCTCTTTTTCTTTCTCTCTTTTACCTTCCCTTCCTCTATTTCTTCTTTTCTTTCTCCTTCCCACCTTCTTCCCTCCCTCCCTCCCTTCACTCATTCCTCTCTTACTCTCCCCTTTCATAAGTTTCCTTGCTTCCTTCCTCTGTTCCTGTCCCTTCCCTCTTTCCTTCCTTCCTTCCCACCCTCCTTCCATTCATTCACCCATTCCTCTCTTGATCGCTTAAAGCCGGTCCCTGGTGCAAAAAGGGTTGGGGACCTCTGTCCTACAGGATTGGGTGGCAGAGAAGTTGAACATATGTAAATTTAAAAGTTTAAGAAAGTTTACAAGTTAAGTGAAAGAAACTTCATTATTCATTTATATGTACATGTACATTTCTTCATTAAAAACATGTCTTTCTGCATAATTTAGACTAACTTTGTGAGTTTTTTGAGGGCTGGAACCAATTAAAATTATTTACATTAATTCCTATGGGGAAAAGTCGTTCGAGATAAGAGCTGCTCGACTTAAGAGCCCAGGTCCGGAACGAATTAAACTCGTATCTCGAGGTACCACTGTATACCATTTCAGACAAATAATAGTCCAATCTCTTCTTAAAACATTCCAGTGTTGGAGTACTCATACTTTCTGGAGGCAAGTCATTCCATTGTGTAATTGTTTTACAGTACCTGTTAGGAAATTTCTCTTTAGTTCTAGTTTGGTTCTCTCCTTGATTAGTTTCAATCCATTGCTCCTTGTCTTGACTTCAGATAATTTGGAGAAAGTGGTTTGACACACACCTTCTTTGTGGCAGACTCTTAGATTTGATCTAAGTGCCAAAGCCCACTGCAACAATATCGCCAAAAAGGCTTCTAGAGTTGTTAAACTGATCCTACACAGCTTCTGCTCTGGCGATCTCACGCTACTCACCAGAGCCTACAAAACTTTTGCCAGACCCATCCTTGAATACAGTTCATCTGTCTGGAACCCATGCCACATCTCGGACATCAACACCCTTGAAAATGTCCAAAGATACTTCACCAGAAGAGCCCTTCACTCCTCCACTCAAAACAGAATACCCTACGAAAGCAGACTATCAATACTAGGTCTTGAAAGCTTAGAACTACGTCGCCTAAAACACGATCTAAGTATTGCCCACAAGATCATATGCTGCAACATTCTACCTGTCAATGACTATTTCAGCTTCAATCGCAATAACACAAGAGCACGCAACAGATTCAAACTTAATATTAACTGCTCCAAACTTGACTATAAAAAATATGACTTCAGCAACCGAGTTGTCGAAGCATGGAACTCATTACCTGACTCAGTAGTGTCAACCCCTAACCCCAAACATTTTTTCCCTTAGACTATTCACGATTGACCTCTCCAGGTTCCTTAGAGGTCAGTAAGGGGCGTGCATAAGTGCACCAGTGTGCCTTCCGTCCCCTGTCCAATTGTCTCTCCATATCTCATTTATCTTTTCTTCCTTTCAAATATGTTCACCTATACTTTTATATCTTTTCTTCTATTCTTTTCTTTACTTATATTATTACATATCTTTCTCTTCAATGTGTATTATGTATTGGACAAAATAAATAAATAAATAAATAGATAGATAGATAGATAGATAGATAGATAGATAGATAGATAGATAGATAGATAGATAAAGAAACAAACAAACAAACAAACAAACAAACAAATACAATTTTGAACACCTCTACCATGACACTCCTAGTCGTTCTTGTCATAAACCAAACATACCCAAACATATCCAATTCCAGCAACCATTT
Organism: Erythrolamprus reginae; assembly: GCF_031021105.1. Lineage (NCBI taxonomy): Eukaryota > Metazoa > Chordata > Lepidosauria > Squamata > Dipsadidae > Erythrolamprus > Erythrolamprus reginae. The sequence continues at coordinate 18,215,495 of NC_091952.1, forward strand.
TTTATAGTCTCTGGTTTCCTAACCATCCTTGTTGCTCCTTTCTGCACTCTTTCTAGAGTCTCAATTTCTTTTTTAGATCACAGTAACCAAAACTGGATGCAGTATCCCAAGTGTGTTCTTACCAAGGCATTATAAAGTTGTATTAACACTTCACATGAACTTGATTCGATGCACCCTAGAACTGTGTTGGCTTTCTTGGCAGCTGCAGCACACCGTTGGCTGATATTTAAATGATTGTCCACTAGGACAGTGTTTCCCAACCTTGGCAACTTGAAGATATTTGGACTTCAACTCCCAGAATTCCCCAGCCAGCAAATGCTGGCTGGGGAATTCTGGGAGTTGAAGTCCAGATATCTTCAAGTTGCCAAGGTTGGGAAACACTGCACTAGGACTCCAAAATCCTTTTTCCATTTACTACTATTGAGCCAGGTACTATCTATTTCCTATAAGGTGCAGTCTATAATTGGTGCACATAACAAGGAGTGATTTGATTCTGATTGTATCCAAGCACCCAAAGAACAAAGATCAGTGTTAAAAGATGCACAGCTACATTGCAACGCAGGCTCCTCCTTTTATGTCCTTACATGCAACATTGCAAACCAAGAATAAATGTGTGGCATATGCATTACAAGACCATGAAGCTCATTCTGTTATTTTGGCCATCACTGAGGTCAGGAACAGGAACTTTTATTTATTATTTATTTATTTATTAAATTTGTATGCCACCCCTCTCCGTAGACACGGGGCGGCTCACAACAGTAATAGAAAAAAACCCAGTGTACAATACAAATCTAATAATTAAAACTAAAAACCCATATTTTAAGAAAACATACACACAACATACCATACATAAACAGTATAGGCCTGGGGAAGCTATCTCAGTTCCCCCATGCCTGATGGCAGAGGTGGGTTTTAAGGAGCTTATGAAAGGCCAGGAGGGTGGGGGCAGTTCTAATCTCAGGGGGGAGCTGGTTCCAGAGGGTCGGGGCCGCCACAGAGAAGGCTCTTTCCCTGGGTCCCACCAAATGACATTGTTTAGTCGACGGGACCCGGAGAAGGCCCACTCTGTGGGACCTAATCGGTCGCTGGGATTCATGTGGCAGAAGGCGGTCCCGGAGATATTCTGGTCCGATGCCATGAAGAGCTTTATAGGTCATAACCAACACTTTGAATTGTGACCGGAAGCTGATCAGCAACCAATGCAGACTGCGGAGTGTTGGAGTAACATGGGCATACCTTGGGAAGCCCATGAATGCGCTCGCAGCTGCATTCTGTACGATCTGAAGTTTCCGAACACTTTTCAAAGGTAGCCCCATGTAGAGAGCATTACAGTAGTCGAATCTCGAGGTGATGATGGCAAATTTTCCATTTGTAATCTATGGAAAGTCATCCAAAAACTTCAGAAAACAAATAGCACTAGACGCAAATCAAACCTGAATGCTTCTTTTTTAGGCATTTGCACAAAGGCCACAGTTTGCCCATGTAAGATGCTTTGTGTCATCCTAAGGACTTCTCTTGGCAAGTCTAAGAGCCGGAGCTGGCTTTTCTGCGCGTGTACACAAGCTCCCTCCTGCCACTAGACAGACAATAGGAATCAAATGAAGTGGGATGCAGTGGAGTGGAGTACTGTAACAACTTTACTTCACTCTTTAGAAAAAGGGGATCATTTTGTTTCAAGGAGCTTCATTCAAAGCATTGTCAAAGCCAGACCCCTCCACAACTCTACTTATTGTGGGCTCTAAGCCAGAGTGGGCTGTTTTGTGTGCACTACATACACATTCAAAGATGCAATCAGTCTCCGAATGTGAGATGGCTGTAAACACCATGTTCAATTATAAGTTGCTAAACATACATAGAGCTGGCCTGTATTTGTAAATAGAGGATGAGGGTGTTTTTACTGCTTATTTATTTCTTTATTTTATTAGACTGTAGAACGTGTCATTCTGTTCAGGAAACCAAATAGTTAAAATGACACAGAAAGAGGGAAGAGTAAAATAAAATAAAATAGCAATAGCAATAGAATTTAGAATTGTTATTATTATTATTATTACTATTATTATTACTATTATTATTATTAATTAGATTTGTATGCTGCCCTTCTCTGAAGACATAATAAATACAGAACAAAACAAAACAAAACAAAACAAAACAAAACAAAACAAAACAAAACAAAACAAAACAAAACAAAACAAAACAAAACAAAACAAAACAAAACAAAACAAAACAAAACAAAACAAAACAAAACAAAACAAAACAAAACAAAACAAAACAAAACAAAACAAAACAAAACAAAACAAAACAAAACAAAACAAAACAAAACAAAACAAAACAAAACAAAACAAAACAAAACAAAACAGTGGTACCTCATCATACGAACTTAATTGGTTCCAGGAGGAGGTTCATAAGGTGAAAAGTTCATAAGATGAAACAATGTTTCCCATAGGAATCAATGTAAAAGCAAATAATGCGTGCAAACCCTTCAGGAAAATCCCAAACTTTAGAAGGGAGGCGAACAGAGGGCAGGGAGGAGCAGCTAAAGGGGGCGGGTGGAAGAAGCAAGGCTAGGCTAAAGGGTGAGTGGGAAGGAAGAAAGGCAAGGGGGGCGCCCCTCCCTTTTCTTTCTTCAAAAAACACCCTTTCAGTGCCTTTGCAAGCACGTTGTTCTCTGCAAAATCTTTCCTACTCCAAGCTGCCCCTCCCTTTTCTTTCTTCAAAAAAGGGGAAAGAAAGAAACCCCTTCATCCCAGCAGCAGCTGCTTGGGTTCATAAGGTGAAAATAGTTCGGAAGAAGAGGCAAAAAAATCTTAAACACCAGGTTCGTATCTTGAAAAGTTCGTTAGAAGAGGCGTTCGTAAGATGAGGTACCACTGTACAATACAATACAATACAATACACTATGATATATGCACATACCCATACCCATACTCACACCCACCCTCACTTTTCTCTTTTCAAGGCTGATATATTCAGGTCCTTCAATCTCTCTACAGGGCAGAATTTTCAGTCATAACAGGCTTCAGGACATTAGCCGAAGGACACTCCAGGAAATTAAAATGGTATGTTGCTCTCTGGAAACAATCAAACTGTTGTCACTGCCAATCTGGGGTATGTGGATTGCTACAACTTCAGTCGATTTTACAGTCCAAATCTTCACAGAGCAATGTTCTTGGTCTATTTTTTTTTTGGGGGGGGGGGGGGGTTTGCTTAATTCAGGAGAATTGCTTTTTACTTGTAGAAAATGTCATAGCCATTTACAATTTGTAAATCTTTTGACTTTGTGCACTTCCACCTTTCTCCACCCCAAATTAAATAAAGCAATTACTTTCATCCCTGAATATTGCACACTTCTTTGATCCTGATTTTTTAACTGAAGGTTTCAATTGCTCTGAAAGAGAGGCAGTTCTTTTATTTTAAAATTTCTATTATTTGCTGTTATGTATGCCTTACCAGATTTCTGACCAGAGAAAGACCATTGTATCTATTGACTTGCTTTCTTCCAACACTTTGCTTGCTATTCATTTGCCAGACTCTACAAATATTGCACGTCTGCTGAGAAAGAGTTTCCAGATTCAATATTTGATGGAATTTCTTCTCACACCCTCGAGTTAACTCTACTCTAGGGGTCGGCAAAGTTGGCAACTTTAAGACTTGTGGACTTCAACTCCCAGCTGGCTGGAGAATTCTGGGAGTTCAAGTCCACAAGTCTTAAAGTTTGTTTGTTTGTTTGTTTGTTTATTATTTGTTTGTGTTGTGGTTCAGCCTGAGTCAGATCAAAGACCAGCTGCGTCTCTGCTGGCTCCATGCCGGGGGAAAGCTAAGAGCGGAGAGGAGAGTTCTTCGCAATCAGACAGTGCAGGCAGCAGTCACGAAAGTGAAGGTGATGCAAGGCCTGGGAGTCCTGGGGAAGGGCTATCTCCAGCAAGTAGCTGTAATTCATTGGAGTCCCTGGATGATGACGCACAAGCTATCATTAGTATGCGACAGAGACGCATAGCTCAAAGGAGAAATCAGCTGCGTAGATATTATCAGCATTGAGTGAGAAACACCAGGGGGTTGGGTGTGGTCCTCATTAGCAGGGAAGGGTTTGTAAGGCATGAGAACCATTCCGACAGTGTTATCAAAGGGGAGTTGGAGTTATCTGCATTTTCTCTCAGCATTTTTGTTCCTGACTCGTGGCCCAGCAGCCTTGAAGACCCGTGGGAGGTTGGTGTCTATTAACAACAGCCTCGTCTGGCATTAAGGATCCTGTGTTTCTGTATGAACAATTGCCTTCATGTATCTATTTGGAGTTCCACTGTTTTCCTGATCTGTAAGGACATTTTCTGTTGGCTTCTTTTCTCTTTACTATTATAAAACTGTGTTTGGATTCAACTGGTGTGTCTGGCTTATCTTGTTGGGTTGGTCATAGCTTCCGGAGTGACCCAGACAGAACAGCTTGTTTGTTTGTTTGTTTGTTTGTTTGTTTGTTTGTTTGTTTGTTTGTTTACTTACTTACTTACTTACTTACTTACTTACTTACTTACTTACTTATTATATTTGTATGCCGCCCCTCTCCGAAGACTCTGGGCGGCTCACAACAACAATAAAAAACATTACAACAATGGGACAAATCTAATAATAAAATATATAAACCCCCCAACAATTAAAAACCATACAACACATACACACCAAACATGAAATATAATAAGTCTGGGGGAGATGTCTTAGTTCCCCCATGCCTGACGATATAGGTGGGTCTTGAGTAACTTGCAAAAGAAAAGGAGGGTGGGGGCTGTTCTAATCTCCTGGGGGAGTTGATTCCAGAGGGCTGGGGCCGCCACAGAGAAGGCTCTTCCCCTGGGGCCCGCCAAATGACATTGTTTGTTCGACGGGACCCGGAGAAGGCCAACTCTGTGGGACCTTATCGGCCGCTGGGATTCGTGCGGTAGAAGTTGCCAGGTTTGGGGCCTCTGCTCTACTTACTAAGGCTTGGGTATCAAACTCGCAGTGTCAGGTTGCTGTCACATGACATAGCATGACAGTTTTCCCTTTCGCACAGCTGGGGGGCGTGGCCTGAGCATGACACATCCGGCCAGCGGGTTGCCAGTTGGACATTCCTGCACTAAGGTATATATATCTTAGTGCAGGATCTCACCTTAATCGGTCTCCCTGCATCCTTTTCTATAGGGACCATTCAAAGAGAAAGCTAACTTTAAATATTATAATACCTTTTGAATTATGAAAGGAGGAAGTGCAAACAAAAAGATCCAAGATTTTGAAAGAAATAGAAACCGCTCGGTTCTCTTTGACCTTGAGAGTAGGTTTCTCCCCCACTGTCTTCTTTGGATAAACTTCCAGAGCGTCATTTCTCTTGGAGTATTTGAGTGACTGACAGATAACACAGGCATGCATGCAAAAAGATTAATACTTTGAAATTTAATTCATCTTTCAATACCTCCCCAGAATGTCCTATTCGCTTGCCTGGCTTAATTTTTATTCTACTGCTTCCACTGAAAAAATGTCTTGAGTTTTCAAAACTCACATGATGATCCAAGTGTTTTTCTAATGGTTTGCAATACTACTACTACTACAACTACTACTACTACTACTACTACTACTACTAATAATAATAATAATAATAATAATAATAATAATAATAATAATAATAGAAACATAGAAGACTGATGGCAGAAAAGACCTCATGGTCCATCTAGTCTGCCTTTATACTATTTTCTGTATTTTATCTTATTTTATATATGTTTATCCCAGGCATGTTTAAATTCATTTACTGTGGATTTACCAACCACGTCTGCTGGAAATTTGTTCCAAGGATCTACTACTCTTTCAGTAAAATAATATTTTCTCATGTTGCTTTTGATCTTTCCCCCAACTAACTTCAGATTGTGTCCCCTTGTTCTTGTGTTCACTTTCCTATTAAAAACACTTCCCTCCTGGACCTTATTTAACCCTTTAACATATTTAAATGTTTCGATCATGTCCCCCCTTTTCCTTCTGTCCTCCAGACTATACAGATTGAGTTCATTAAGTCTTTCCGCTTTATGCTTAAGACCTTCCACCATTCTTGTAGCCCGTCTTTGGATCCGTTCAATTTTGTCAATATCTTTTTGTAGGTGAGGTCTCCAGAACTGAACACAGTATTCCAAATGTGGTCTCACCAGTGCTCTATATAGCGGGATCATAATCTCCCCCTTCCTGCTTGTTATACCTCTAGCTATGCAGCCAAGCATCCTACTTGCTTTCCCTACCACCTGACTGCACTGTTCACCCATTTTGAGACTGTCAGAAATCACTACCCCTAAATCCTTCTCTTCTGATAATAATAATAATAATAATAATAATAATAATAATAATAATAATAATAATAATAATAATCAGAGGATGCATGTTAAGAATGATAAAATTCCCCCATCTCAAGTTGCTTGACTGTTTATGTGAGTTAAAGATGTTTACCCAAATATCTGGGAAGGCAGTTTGGGATGAAGATATTTCCCCTTTCATCCATAGATTGGTCCAACTTTCCAAATGTTTTACTCAACTTTGAACAGAATCTTAAACAGGACTTTCTGAAGGGGAATTTTCTGTGTTTATCTCAACCTACTTAACATTCCGCCCTGTGAACATATTTGGATGACTAGGGAAGGAGATGGCCATGAGGAAGAGATTGAGGAATATTATCAACCAGAGAGGCTAGCCTTGCGTGTTTATTCATTGGTTAGATTAACAATCCATCTTCCCTTCAGAAGCCCCTCTCCATTTTTCCCCAGGAGAATCATGTAAATTTGATTGGGTTGATAGGAAAGGTCCCACAGAGTTGGCCTTCTCCGGGTCCCGTCGACTAAACAATGTTGTTTGGCGGGACCCAGGAGAAGAGCCTTCTCTGTGGCGGCCCCGACCCTCTGGAACCAGCTCCCCCCAGATATCAGAGTTGCCCCCACCCTCCTTGCCTTTCGCAAGCTCCTTAAAACCCACCTCTGTCGTCAGGCATGGGGGAATTGAAAATTTCCCTTCCCCCTAGGCTTATAGAATTTATACATGGTATGCTTGTATGTATGATTGGTTCTTTAAATTGGGGTTTTTTAGATTATTTTTAATATTAGATTTGTTTATATTGTCTTCTTTATTGTTGTTAGCCGCCCGGAGTCTTCGGAGAGGGGCGGCATACAAATCTAATGAATGAATGACCCAAAGTCACCTACAAAGTTTCCTTGATTGAGGATGAACTTTAACTTTTAACCTTTCCTCATTTGCAGACAAGTCCCCTTTTCTGTAATTACCTTATGCTGTTGACTTATTATTATCCCTAGTCCTTAAGTGAGACAAGTTATTAACTGAACTTCAATATTTTCCCCTGTTAGGGCTGAAATGACACTCTCCTTGACCTATCATACATGACAGGGACAAGGTTCATTTCTCTAATTTACACAATCCTGTCAGAACCCAAAGATCTCTTTCTGTCCCTAAAGAATGCCCTTTCCTCATCCTTTCCTTGATGAAAAGAAATATTGCTTACCCATGACAAAGACCCCTAATGACAGAAAGTGAAAAGGAACGAAAGTGCCTCTTGATGCAGGAGAAGAAGAAGAGTGCAAACGTTGGCTTGAAACTCAACATTAAGAAAATTAAGATCATGGCATCCAGCCCTCTCTTTTTCTGGCAAATAGATGGGGAAGAAATGGAGGCAGTGACAGATTTTATTTTCCTGGGCTCCAAGATCACCGCAGATATGGGGTCCAGCCAAGAAATTAAAAGACACTTGCTCTTGGGGAGGAAAACTATGGCATATCTAGACAGCAGACTAAAAAGCAGAGATATCGCCCTGCCAACAAAAGTGTGTACAGTCAAGGCTATGGTTTTCCCAGTTGCAATGTATGACTGTGAAAGTTGGATCATAAAGAAGGCTGAGCACCATAGTTCATTTCTGAACCTCTGATAGGGTCCACTTTTCACCAACCTGAGCCTTTGGAGGCTTTCCTGAAGCCTGGGGAAGGCGAAAATGGCCTTTCCCCACTCTCCGAAATCAGCTGGCCAGCACACACATGCATGTTGGAGCTGACATAGAGCAATGCCTCATGTGCCTTCAGATATCGCTCCATGTGCCACCTGGAGCACGCATGTCATAGGTTCACCATCATGGCCGTATTATTGTTAATAATAATAATAATAATAATAATAATAATAATAATAATAATCGACATTGCAATCCCAGGAGACAGCAGAATTGAGGAGAAGCAGCTAGAGAAATTAGTGAAATGCGGAGATCTAAAAATCGAGCTGCAACGACTCTGGCATAAGCCCGTGAAAGTGGTCCCAGTGGTACTTGGCACGCTGGGCGCAGTGCCAAAGGATCTCAGTGGACATTTGAAAACCATTGGAATTGACAAAATCTCCATCTGTCAATTGCAAAAGGCTGCTTTACTGGGATCGGCAAACATAACTCACCGCTACATTACGCAGTCCTAGGTGCTTGGGAAGTGCCCGACTGGTGATGAAATACGAAATCCAGCATAGTGATCTCGTTTGCTGTGTTGTACTGACAGAATAAGAATAAGAATAAGAATAAGAATAAGAATAAGAATAAGAATAAGAATAAGAATAAGAATAAGAATAAGAATAAGAATAAGAATAAGAATAAGAATAAGAATAAGAATAAGAATAAGAATAAGAATAAGAATAAGAATAAGAATAAGAATAAGAATAAGAATAAGAATAAGAATAAGAATAAGAATAAGAATAAGAATAAGAATAAGAATAATTTATTAGATTTGTATGCTGCCCCTCTCCAAAGACTCGGGGCAGTATTCCATTTCAAACAAATTGTTGCCCACTCTGTTCTTTAAAAACTCTAGTGTTGGAGCATCCACAACGTCTGGAGACAAGCTGTTCCACTGATTAATTGTTTTCATTGTCAGGAAATTTATCCTTTATTCTAGGTTGCTTCTCTCCTTCATTAGTTATCATCATCATTATTATTATTATTATTATTATTATTATTATTATTATTATTACTTAATTAATTAAATTTGTATGCCGCCCCTCTCTGAAGACTCGGAGACATCCTTTGCTTCTTGTCCTACTTTGGAGAATAGCTTGACTCCTTCTTCTTTGTGGCAACCCCTGTGTTGTGGTTGGTTGTGGCCCAGCTCCTGCCCCAGGGAATGGGGAGGTGGATGCAGGGAAAATTCAACATGTCACAGGCCTGTGTTATTGCCGATGGAATCAGTTCAGAGTTTAGTTTCCTCGGGCGAAGAAGAAGGTGGGAGTGACTCGGCAGAGGAGGGCTTGGCCCACAGCCCAGGCAGTCAATCTCCCTTATCTTCCGTTGATTCAGATGATGACATTTTGGACCCACGCAAGCGCAGAATTATGCGTAGAAGAGACCAAGTAAGAACATATTACAGGAAATAAGGGAGGCCACCTGTGTTTCGTTGGGGCTCCAGTAATTAGGGTTTGGCCGTTGTGGAAGAATATCTGATCGGAGTTCGTCAGGAATCTTGTGTTGTTGGACTTTGTTGCTTTTTCACGTCTTTGAAACCAAAGCAGAGCAACGTGTGTGTGTGTGTGTCTCACTTCGTTGGAAGAAGAAGGGGTGTGAAGTTTCTTCACAGCTGCTAGCTAAGTACTTAATGACTGCTTAAGGGAAATTGTACAGACTACCCGGTTGTTTTGGGAAAAGTGCTCTTTGCAATACAAAAAGAGTGCTTAGTTTATTTTGAATTTTGTGATAAAGAACATTGTTTTGAATTTTCAAACGTGTGTGTGTCTGAAATTTGTACCCTTGAATTTTTGGAGGCTCCTATCAGAAAGCCCGGCAGAACACCCTGAGATATTGGAACACTGCTATCATGTCACCCCTAGTCTATCTTTTCATTGCATTAGACTAGACATTCTAGGAAAATATTATCCCAACAAGATACATTCTAAGTCCTCTGTTATTTTGAGCTATGGTATTCACTCATTAACTCATCAGTCTAACATCACTAACACACATTTTTATTACACTTATTACATATAAAATGCAATTTGCATAAGTCTATGTACAATGGATTCTTTCCTGACCATTTTAGGCTTGTCTTTCATTGCAGGTTCCATTCCATAAATGAATTTGTGCTTGAATGGCATTGTGTGCTGATCTCTGATCTAAAAATCCTTCCACACTTTTATAGCATTTATTTTAAAGTAACTTATTAATCAAAACTCATTAACTACTGCATGTAATTTAACCTATTTAATTCATTCATGTAGTTACCTATTTACTTGTACATTAATGTATAACTCTCTTCTGGGGTTACGGAAAGCTTTGCAAATGTGCCTTTAATTCCAGGCCTGAGTTGATGTTTAAGATTTGTTTAAGACCTCTGTTTTGTTATGTTGATTTTTGTTCTTTCTTTTATTTTTATGTCTGTAAGGTCTACTTGATTTTATGTTTTTAAGCTTTTTCTAGCTTTGTATGCTGCCCAGAATCTACTGGAATGGGGGTTCGGGGAGAGCAATCAATTTAAATAAAGAAATATATTTTCCCCAAAACATTTTCCCATTATTTTCTCACTTTAGCGTAATTCCAGATTAGTTTTATTTCTAATTTTTTCTACTATACTGGAAGCTCTATATTTAGCTCTATTCATTTTCTTCCAGAACATTTAAAAAAAGAAATACCCATCAATATTACTCAACTTTTTATTTGTCTTTTCCATTCTTAGCATTACTTTTACAGTCTTTGGACCTGTCTTTTTCTCTGTGTCACATTTTTCAGACTCTTTGTTTCATACTTATTTTTTTTCAGCAATCGTTATTTTAGGCAATCTTTCTACTTTTTCATTCCACCAAACTTTTTTACATCTTCGTTAGTATAACTCCATTCATCTCTAATGCAACTTACAACATATTGTATTTTTTCGGAGTATAAGATGCACCCTTTTCCTCCCTAAAAGAGGCTGATAATTTAGGTGCATCTTGTACTCCAAATGTAATTTTTTTTCAGCCTTAACAAGCTGCTAATGATCTTCCCAGTTCTTACCTTGAAGGCTGTTTCATTGTTTATCTCGGCAAAGAATGTCTTCCAAGCCCTAAGTCTTTCCAGGTTTTTTTTCCCATTGCTCTACTTGCACTAAATACCTTCAAGACCACCTTCTGCCACTTGAATCCCAGCCACCAATTAGGTCCCACAGAGTCGGCCTTCTCTGGGCTCCATTGACAAAACATTGTCGTTTGGCAGGGCCCAGGGGAAGAGCATTCTCTGTGGTGGTCCCGGTCCTCTGGAATCATCTCCCCCTGGAGATTAGGACTGCCCCCACCCTCCTTGCCTTCGACAAACTCTTAAAAAGCCACCTATGTCACCATGCATGGGGAAATTGATTCCCCCCGGCTGTCCCATTTTATGCATGGTTTATTGAGTTGTGTGATTGTTTTTAATAAGGGTTTCTTAATATGTCCAGCTTTAATATTGGATTTGTAGACTGTATTCTTTCTTTCTTTCTTTCTTTCTTTCTTTCTTTCTTTCTTTCTTTCTTTCTTTCTTTCTTTCTTTCTTTCTTTTTTATTAGATTTGTATGCCGCCCCTCTCCACAGACTCGGGGCGGCTCACAACAGTGATAAAAGCAATATATCTAATAATTTAAAATCTAAGATAACAATTGTACATTTAAAAAATCTAAAAGCAAGGAACCCCAATATAAAAAACATACATACAGTCATATCATGCACTAAAACTACATAGGCAGGGGGAGATGTCTCAGTTCCCCCACGCTTGACGACAGAGGTGGGTTTTAAGGAGTTTACGAAAGGCAAGGAGGGTAGGGGCAATTCTAATCTCTGGAGGGAGCTGATTCCAGAGGGTTGGAGCCACCACAGTGAAGGCTCTTCCCCTGGGTCATGCCAGACGACATTGTTTAATCAACGGGACCCGGAGAAGAGCAACTCTGTGGGACCTGTATTGTTTGTTGGAAGCCGCTCCGAGTCCTCGGAGAGGGGCAGCATACAAATCTAATAAATAAATGAATGAATGAACGAACGAACAAACAAACGAAAAAACAAACAAACAAATAAATAAATAAATGTTTCTTTCCAAGTGCTAATGGTGTTCCCAGCCCTTACTGGCTTGCAAGCTCTTTCATTGTTACTCTCTCAGAATAATTTTTAAAGCCCTTAACCAGGGGATAAAATAATGTGCTGAAGCTGATCAGACTAAGGACGCTAGACAGATTAATATCTGGTAAGCAGATTCTTTTCCCTATTTTCCTCCCCCCCCCCCCCAAAAAAAACTAAGGTGTGTCTTATACTCTGAAAAATATGGTAAGTCTCTTCATCTTTTTTGAAGCATCTTCCCTGTCTACTTCATCATTCTGTTGGGAGCTCAATTTGTCTTTTTGTAGTTTTTCTTGCAGGACTCATAATTTCACTTCCTGCAATCATTTTGCTTTTGCTCTCCCCCCCCACCCTCATTTTGTGGTCCCTTCCATTTCCATTTTCCACTCTACAAGATCGAGTCTTGACATGAACAAAATTTGACATGAACAAAACCTTTACCACACTGAGAATTTCTCAACATTCATGCACCCTTCATGAATTCTCTCAATATTTCATTGGAAACAACTGCATCACTCAACCTTTTAGATTTATATCCATTTGACATATGTACATGTGAATAGAGTTGATGTTATGTATTAGGTAAGCAGATTCACTAAATGATTGCAATTTTAATTCATTCCTAGGTCTTCATATGACGTATTACTTTTTTCTGTATACTCTTGTCTCAGTCCCCCCCCCCCCTTTATAGTCATGAAACTTTATAGTCATGACGCTAATCAGCGGTTATTTCCACATCTTGAAGCAACAGCTTCCCTAAGTTAATTATCTATTGTGTAATCAACTACAGGGGGTGGACAAAAAATTGGAAACGCTTGACTTTTTGGCATCATAATGTTTGAACATGTTCAAATCAATCAAAACTTGACATATTTTAATGTTTTTTTAAATTCTGTTATTTGATATGTTTTTTAAAACTACCTTTTTTTAAACAGAAATTTAAGGAAATTGGTTATACAGTGTTCCCTCGATTTTCATGGGTTCAAACTTCGCGGAAAGTCTATACCACGGTTTTTCAAAAATATTAATTAAAAATACTTTGTGGGTTTTTCCCTATACCACGGTTTTTCCCACCCGATGACATCATATGTCATCGCCAAACTTTCGTCTGCCTTTAATAATTTTTTTTTTTAATAAACTTTAATAAATAAACATGGTGAGTAATAATCTGAATGGTTGCTAAGGGAATGGAAAATTGCAATTTAGGGGTTTAAAGTGTTAAGGGAAGGCTTGTGATACTGTTCATAGCAAAAAATAATGTATTTACTTCCGCATCTCTACTTCGCGGAAATTTGACTTTCGCGGGCGGTCTCGGAACACATTCCCCGCTAAAAGCGAGGGAACACTGTAACCTTCTAGAAATGGCAGATCTCTCAGACTTTCAAAAAGGCCAAATTGTTGGGGCTCGAATGGCAGGCGCTAGTGTAACAGAAAGTGCCCCAATGTTTGGCGTTTCAAGAGGTAATGTCTCAAAAGTAATGACTGCTTTTGAAAGAGAAGGGAAAACGTCACCAGCCAAGCACAGGTCTGGTCGAACAGAACATCCAAGATGGTGGCCATCCAAGATGGAAGCCACATCCAAGAACATCCAAGATGGAGGCCACAACAATGTGATCAAAACTTGTGTGTGTGTGTGTGTGTGTGTGACTTGCTACTATTTATTACTAGGTGTTATTCTGTGGATTGCAGCTATTAATACAGGTGATTCTGAACTAAGTTCCTAACTGTAGAAAGAATGGACCAGAGAGAGAGAAACTTTTGGACAGCAAAAGAGATATGCAAATATATTCAAAACAGATTATTCTAGCCGTAGTGAGCAAATGCCTTTTTATTATATTTCAACATGGAGAGCTTTAATCAAAAATGATAGTTCATATATCTGCTCTTTGAAGATAAGCTGGTAGTTCCTCAAATCATTTTAAGCTATGACACATTGAAGGACCTCCTGTCACCCTTTTCTGAAAGTATAACCAATCATTAGGATTATGAAAGGCCCTTTTCTTCAGGGAGAGGTGACTTCTAAGGCATCCAGATCCAAGTTGCTCGATACAGTTTGAGGATGCAAATGAAGCCTGTTGATTGTGTCAGAATAATAAAGACATTTTGCATGTTAAATGCTTCTCCTACTAATTTAGCAGCCCTCTTTGAATCTTAATTCCGATGTCTTCCTTCCTTCAAGCTGCCAACTTGACTCCCAACGTCTGATGGGAGAAAGTCGGCTATCCATCATCCTGACAGTTATTTTAAAACCAAAGGTGAAAATTATAAATAAAAGTCAGCTAGTTTAAGAAGGAAAATGGGTTTACTCTCAAAGTTAAAGAGAAAAATTTAGGGCAATGCTGAAAAAAGTATTTACTTCCAAAAAGATTACCTATAATAAAATTTCACTGGGGAAAAGCAAGCTATATTATCTTGTGTGTACGTGTTACGGAAGAAGGAACCGAATGGCATTCTCCCATCTTGAAAGAAGAAATAAATAAACACATTTTCTATTTCTTCCCATACATGTGTCAAACAATGATGCTGTGCTTTTTTTAAACCCACCCATTGCAAAGGGGTCTGTGGAGAGAAATTGGAGGATGGTATGTGTTAAATTAGAGGCGCGGTGGGGATAAGTCAAACTACGGTTCTTAAGATTTCTGGTTTTGGACTACACAGTATTGCGCTTGATGCAAACCGAGTGGATTAAAGCAGGAAAAAATGTAAAGTATAATCTGTGACCAGTGCAAGTGCTAAGTTAACCATGGTTCCACATTCTCTCTAAATAAAAAAATAAAAAAGAACCCCCCTCTGATGTTGGATGAAAAATACTAACACTGCTTCTAACTTGGTGAAAAATTCCCCATGCAGCATCAGCCAAGATTACTGTAAAAGGCATGCTGTGAAACAGAGGAGTTTGGGGTCTGGACTACTCCTTCCTCAGACCTTATTGGCTGGAATCAATTGTATCTTATAGTATTATCTAGGTGTATTAAACTTGGGTGGTATTTTGTTTCAATTGGGGAGATCCATTCAGGTATTTTTTGGTAATGGTGTTCCATTATATCCTGCCAAATTTGTATTAGTGCATTCCTAAGTATGTGTTTCTTGATTTATGTGATTTATATTTTTCATACCATACGTAGGCATGCCATCCTAAAAGCAAATAGTATTCTTCTAAAATTAATATTCTCTTATTTTCCAGGGTTATCCAATCTTTTTCATACCATCCCAAAAGCAGATAGTATCCTTCTAAAATTAATATTCTCTTATTTTCCAGGGTTATCCAATCTTTAATCCATAACAATCCTGCAGCATAATAGTATAGTTTCCAGTTCGGTAGGCCTAATCCTCCCCTTTCTTTTACATCTTGCAATGATTTTAATTTTATTCTGGATTTTTTACCTAACCAAATAAATTTGGAAATTATCTTAGTTAATACTGTAAAAAAAATTCTTCCTGAGTTAATTGGGATAGTTTGGAATAGATAGAGCAATCTAGGCAAAACATTCATCTTTACAGCATTTATTCTTCCTAATAAAGATAATTGTAAGTTCTTCTAGCTCTGTAGTTCTTTTATTACTTGATCTATTAATTTATTATAATTATCTTCTTTCAACGTTGTACATTTTGCTGTTGTCCAGAGGTGGGTTCTTACTGGTGCGGTCTGGTGCGCCATTGCAATTTTGGTGCAATGGCTCCAGTGCAGTGAAGGGCTACCAAAATTTTTACTACCACATTGTGGCCGTGGCTTATGCAGGATGCCCTGCATTTTCTTTCCACGTCTTTCAGTGCAAATTGGGTGCTTTGGGGTGGAGCTCCATTTTTGCTATCCCACTGCATCCCGTCTCCCCACATCCAGGCAGTAGCCCATCCCTGCTCCAGTGCTGTGTTTGCCAGTCCATGCACACTGCCATCTCTTTTTTCTAATTTTCTGCAATTGTTTTAGCTCTCTGAGCATGCACAGAAGTAAAATTGTCCCACTGCGGATGCGTGGAAGCAAAATCGTGATGCGCACCAGAAGGAAAAGTAAAGAGGAACCCGTCCCTGTCCAACACACAGTGGTTTCAGCTTTGGTTTGATGTTTGATTGTTGTTGTCCATTGGTTAAAAAAGAAGGAACCAGCAAAACAGCTGTTGTTTTGATCATGTACTAGGCTACCCATTCGTAAATCTGTTCTCCCTAGATAGAATATGAAAAGATGTGCCTATTGCTTAAAACCTTATTATTTCAGAATAATTGGTTATTTGCTTAGCAAAATCATTGAGTCTGTCATCTGCACCTCTATAACTGTCTGGTTTGGTGCTGCAACCCAACAGGACCGACACAGACTTCAGAGGATAATCAGAATTGCAGAAAAAACAATTACTGCCAATCTGCCTTCCATTGAGGACCTGTATACTGCACGAGTCAAAAAGAGGGCGGGTAAAATATTTACTGACCCCTCACATCCTGGACACAAATTGTTTCAACTCCTACCCTCAAAACGTCGCTACAGAGCACTGCACACCAGGACAACTAGACACAAGAACAGTTTTTTCCTGAACGCCATCACTCTACTAAACAAATAATTCCCTCAACACTGTCAGACTTTCTACTAAATCTGCACTTCTATTCTACTAGTTTTTCTCATAATTCCTATCACCCATTTCCTCCCATGTTGACTGTATGACTGTAACTTGTTGCGTATACCCTAAGATTTTTTATTAATATTGCTTCTTCATTGCTTATTTGACCCCTATGACAATCATTAAGTGTTGTACCACATGATTCTTGACAAATGTATATTTTATGTACGTTGAGAGCATATGCACCAAGACAAATTCCTTGTGTGTCCAATCACACTTGGCCAATAAAAATTCTATTCTATTCTAAAAGAAAATTCCTTTCCCCCTGTTCTGCTGGGCTCTATGGTATGAGTCTCCCGAAAATTCAAGGGTACAAATTTCAAACACACACACAAACTTGAAAGTTCAAAAACAATGTTCTTTATCACAAAAATTCAAAAGAAACAAAGCACCCTTTTTGTATTGCAAAGAGCACTCGTCCCAAAACAACCTGGTAGTCTGTACAATCCCCTTAATCAGTCCTTAAGTACTTAGCTAGCAGCTGTGAAGGAATGTCACAGCCCTCCTTCTTCCACGAAGTGAAACACATGCACTTTGCTCTGCTTTGGTTTCAAAGTCGTGAAAAATCAACAAACAAAGTCGGGGAACAGTAAGGCACGGTCCTGAAGAACAACGATCAGATAATCTTCCACAATGGCCAAGCCAGCATGCTGCTATTTATATCAGCAGCTCTAATTACTGGAGCCCCACCCAAACACAGGTGGCCTCTCTTATCTCCTGTAATATTTCTTCAATTGGTCTCTTCTATGCATAATTCTGTGCATACGTGGGTCTAACACTTCCTCATCTGAATCGACCGAAGATAATGGAGATTGGCTTCCTGGGCTGTGTGCCAAGCCCCCCTCTTCCAAGTCACCCCCACCTTCTTCTTCATCGGAGGAAACTGCACTATCTGACTCTGTCGGCAATAAAACAGGCCTATGACATGTTGATGTTTCCCCTTCATCCTCCTCCACATTCCTTGGGGCAGGAGCTGAGCCAGAGCCAACCACAACACACACCCCTTCCAAGAATATGACTTGCAGAGTTCTTAATGCTCTATGAACATGGCTGTTGCCTTGTAGACATTTCATTACCCAACTAGGTAATATCATCAGTGCTAATGAGTATGGGGTTTTCTCCCTGTTCATAAACTGTACAATGGCCTGGCTTGCTAGTGTTGCCCAGCCAATATCGGAGGTGGTTCTCTTCCATTGAAAACATATGACTTGCATTTTAAATCTGCAATATGTGTATATTTTGCCTGATGAGTCAAATGAATAGAAACTACGCCAAACTTGTTAATGAAAGCAGGATAGATTGTTGGTATTCACAATTTGTGTCTGCATATACGCTGTGTAATATTGTTATACAATAATATAATTCTGCAGGGTGAACAATGGCCCTATCAGTCATAAGTCACAAAAGTGATAATTAGTTTTACATCCTGTCAGCAGCTGTCACATGTTTGCTCCAGCAAATTTGTGCACTGAATTTTCATTGATGAAGCTGAAAATTAAGCTATGGAGAAAAATTAAGCTATGTGGGACTCAGAGAGAATGACTTCAACCTCCCCCCCTATTTTTCAGTTATTTTAACTTTTGTTAAAATTGCTTTGTTTATCTTTGTCATTTATTTGTTTGTTTCATCAGATATGTATTAGATAACAGATATAAGTAGAAACGTAGCTATGAATATATGAAATGGATACAAATAAAGGGTAACATTAGGACAGGGATGTAGGCACTCTGTTGGGCTTATACATGCCCCTTAAGACCTCTTAGGAATGGGGTGAGGTCAACAGTAGACAGTTTAATGGTAAAGTTTTGTGGCTTTGGGGAGAAAAACCACAGTCAGGTAGTGCACAGGCATTGACCACTCTGTTGCTAAAATTGTATTTTCTACAATCAAATTTGGAATGGTTCATTTTAAGTTTGTAACTATTGTGTGCTCGTGTATTGTTGTCGTTGAAGCTGAAGTAGTCATCGACAGGTAGGACATTGTAGGAGATAATTATATGTACTACGCTTAGGTCAGATTGAAGACGGCGAAGTTCTAAATTGTCTAAGGCCCAAATTTCAAGTCTGGTGGCATAAGACATTCTGTTGCGAGCAGAGGAGGGGAGGGCTCTTCACATGAAATATCTCTGGATCCATTCAATTTTATTCATGTCTAATATGCAGTGCAGGTTCCAGACAGATGAGCTGTACTCAAGAATTGGTCTAGCAAACGTTTTGTATGCCCTAATTTGTAGTTCAATATTACTGGAGAAGAAGCTACCCAAGATTAGGTTAACAACTCTTAATGCCTTTTTTGCTATGCTGTTACAGTGAGCTCTGGCACTTAGATCATTTGAGATGACAAGGTCCTTGACAGAGTAAGGGTCATCTACAAGGTCGTATCTGCCCATCTTGTATTTTGTGTTCTGATTTATTTTTGTCAGTGTGTAAGACATAGCATTTGTTAGTTGAGATTTGGACATAGTCAAGGTTTTTTTGTACGGTAGCAGCATTGTCGGTGATGTTGAATAGTTTTACATCATCAGCAAGGAGAATGCAGTTGCTTATAATATGATTGCAAAGTTCATTTATGTAAAGTATAAAGAGTATGGGTCCTTGGGGGACACCACTGTTAACAGATGCAGGGTTTGATAGGGCATTCCCCATTTTGATCACCTGGCTGTAGAAGATTTTGCAGCTAACAATAACAATGTCAAACTCTTTCCTATATTTCCTATGAGTCTGACCTTATAATAATTATAATATTTAAGAAGCCAACCTTTAATTGGGGGTCAATTTTCATTTTAATTAGGCTTTAACTTCTTGGATTTCTTCCTTGCTTAGAAAAGCCAGGTACAAATCAAATCGATAAATGAAATACCTATGAACAAATCTACATTTACAAAGAGAAGAATTCAAGGACATCACCAACGTTTTATCCGATCAGTTTCTGCAATAAATGAACAGGTTCTCTAAAGACTGAGATTAATCTTTGTAATAGGGTACGAGCATAATAAGGAGTTTATCTCAGTCTGCTTGTCTCTCAAATATCACTCCCGGTTTTGTTTTATTATATTGAAGTTTTTTTCTCTGCAGAATCTGAAAACTGGAAACAAACTTTATTATAAAAAGAATTAACTGGGAATTCCCATTATCCCCTAATTCACTAATTGCTAGAGTTACCATGTTGGATGTTGCCACTGATGTCTAATTTGATCCCGAAGCTCTGACTAATTAACCAATTATATTTCAACTGAGATAGAATCCTAATTTGATTAAGAAAATTAATCTACTGATGAAGGATCATGGCCCTATTCTAAATCCAGGGAAGAAGATAAAGGAACAACGACTAAAAAATGAACTGAAGAATAAAAGGAACTCTGGAGGTTAGAGAAGTTTATCTCCAAAGAGAAGAGAGCTTTTCTTTGAATTATCGCCCATATATTCAGATTTTTTTTAAAAAAAGGCCAGGAAGCTATATATTGTCTTCGCTCCATAGTTCTCTTCTCCATAGAACAGATTTTACTGCTTTCAACCATGAGAGGAAGGGAGAACAAAGGTCAGGGATGTCTAATCTTGGCAACTTTAAGACCTTGGCAACTTCAATTCCCCAAATTCTCCAGCCAGCTATAGGTTGAGGAGACTGGTTTTTACGGGGAAAATGGTAATTTAAGCCTTGAAATGCGAGACCACCTTACGTAGATCCTACTGAACTTTGGAATTTGCCATTTTAACAGCATGGCAAAGTTGTTAATACAAGAGGCAAATGATTAATGAGACATTTTGAGAGAGAAATTGGGACACATGTTTTGACTTCTAGAAGAGAGTGATGACAAACCTATAACATGGGTGCCACAGATTGCCATATCTGCTAGCATGTAAGCCATTGCCCTAGCTCAGCTCCAATGTGCATGTGTGTGCCGGCCAGCTGATTTTTGGCTCACACAGAGATTCTGGCAGGGCGTTTTAGGCTTCCAGAGGGCCTCTGGGGCAAGGGGGAGGGTGTTTTTGTTGGGTATTTTGATTATTATTAATATTATTTGTATTAACAGAGTTCAGCTGGCTTAATTTGCAGCGGATTTAGCAATAACATGTGGCTCAGAAACCCATTCGTTAGCAATGAATGATCACTCCTTCATAAAGATGAAAAATACAATCTTTACTTACAATTATGTTGATTCATGCAATTGCAAATTGCAGGCAGATAAGTTTATATTCCGGTCCATATTAATAACTTCTGGATGGTCCCATGTGTGAGGATGGCTTTGGATTTCATCTCACACATGTGTCCTCAGCCGAGGACAATGGAGCACACAGGAGGTGGACAAGGAAGGGTCTTAAAAGTGTTGGTAATGACATTTAAAGCCCTACATGGCATTGGGCCAGAATACATCCAGAACCGCCTGCTACCGCACGAATCCCAGTGGCCGATAAGGTCCCACAGAGTTGGCCTTCTCCGGGTCCCGTCGACCAAACAATGTCGTTTGGCGGGCCCCAGGGGAAGAGCCTTCTCTGTGGCGGCCCCGGCCCTCTGGAATCAACTCCCCCCAGAGATTAGAATGGCCCTCACCCTCCTTGTCTTTCGCAAATTACTCAAGACCCACCTTTGTCGCCAGGCATGGGGAAGTTAAGATATTCCTTCCCCTAGGCCATTACAAGTTATGTTTGTGTGTATGCTTGGTTTTTATAATAAGTGTTTTTAGTTGCTTTATTAAATTGTATTGTCACATGTTGTTTTTTATCATTGTTGTTAGCTGCCCCGAGTCTGCAGAGAGGGGCGGCATACAAATCCAATAAATAAAATAAAATAAATAAATCAAGGCAAAAGAGTTCAGAGAGAGGGGGAGCATCTACTCTCCAGAGGTTTATATAGTCTGCAGAGTACCCGCCCCTTTGGTCATCAAAAGGTGACACACTGGTCAGTTAATTGCGACCTGACCATAGAGATGTGTTTGCAAGACAGTGCAAGCATGTAGTAGAGTGGTTAAACCCAACATTTTTTACCTTCCCCTGCTCCAGGGAAGCCTTTGGAGCCTGGGGAGGGTGGAACACAAGCCTATGGGGCCCATCAGAAGTTGGGAAACAGGCCATTTCCAGCCTCCAGAGGGCCTCTGGGGGTGGGAAAGCTGTTTTCGCCCTCCCCAGGCATTGAATTATGGGTGTGGGCACTCACGAATGCACGACAGCATGCACCCATGTTCTTTTGGCACCCGATGAAAAAAAAGAGTCACCATCACTGCCCTAGGATTAACCCCTGATGTAGTATTGAACAGGGTCAAACCCTCTGTGGTGAACATGACTTCTGACTATAAAACTGATGAAGCCCCATCAATCAGAGTCAGTAGTGGCTCACATGAGCTCATTGGTCCAAGACAGTTTCCTAAACTCAAGTTGCGCTTCTTTGCTATGAGTTGCATGGACAGCGTACGCAATCAATATTGTAATGATGGATGGGAGCATAAAGAGTATATAGATTTTCTTTTTTTTCATTAATTTTAAAAATGATTCACGGAAGAATCATTTTGGGAACTGCACATCCTAATGGGTTGAAAAAGAAGAGCCAGAACTCTTTTTATTAGGCATTATTAGAGAATTGTATGTTAAAAATGTAAAATATCTAATACTACACATTGTACGAGCTGCAAGAATTGCATATGCACAAAAATGGAAGAACCCACAGATACTTGACAATAAGGAAATAACAAAAAATATATATGAATGCGCAGAAATGGACAGATTAACTATGGAGTTAAATGATCAAAAAGACTCTGATTATTATTCAATTTGGGCAAAGTGGTACAAATGGACACAACCCCCCCCTTAAAACCCACCTCTGCCATCAGGCATGGGGGAACTGAGATACTCTTTCCCCCTAGGCCTTTACAATTTATGCATGGTATGTTTGTTTGTATGTATGTATGATTGGTTTTAAAATAAGGGGTTTTTAGTTGTTTTAGTATTGGATTTACATGCTGTTTTTTTTAATTATTGTTGTTAGCCGTCCCGAGTCTACGGAGAGGGGCGGCATACAAATCCAATAAATAGATAGATAGATAGATAGATAGATAGATAGATAGATAGATAGATAGATAGATAGATAGATAATACATACATACATACATACATACATACATACATACATACATACATACATACATAAATATAAGATGTGAATTCACAATAAGAGATGGAACATTAGAATAGAATAGAATAGAATAGAATAGAATTTTTATTGGCCAAGTGTGATTGGACACACAAGGAATTTGTCTTGGTGCATATGCTCTCAGCGTCCATAAAATAAGATATACATTTGTCAAGAATCATGTGGTACAACACTTAATGATTGTCATAGGGGTCAAATAAGCAATGAAGAAGCAATATTAATAAAAATCTTAGGATATAAGCAACAAGTTACAGTCATACAGTCAACATGGGAGGAAATGGGTGATAGGAATGATGAGAAAAAACTAGTAGAAATAGAAGTGCAGATTTAGTAGAAAGTCTGACAGTGTTAAGGGAATTATTTGTTTAGTAGAATGATGGCGTTCGGAAAAAAAACTGTTCTTGTGTCTAGTTGTCTTGGTGTGTAGTGCTCTGTAGCGACGTTTTGAGGGTAGTAGTTGAAACAATTTGTATCCAGGATGTGAGGGGTCAGTAAATATTTTCCCCGCCCTCTTTTTGACTCGTGCAGTATACAGGTCCTCAATGGAAGGCAGGTTGGCAGCAATTGTTTTTTCTGCAGTTCTGATTATCCTCTGAAGTCTGTGTCGGTCCTGTTGGGTTGCAGCACCAAACCAGACAGTTATAGAGGTGCAGATGACAGACTCAATGATTCCTCTGTAGAACTGTATCAGCAGCTCCATGGGCAGTTTTAGTTTCCTGAGCTGACGCAGAAAAAACATTCTTTGTTGTGCTTTTTTGATGATGTTTTTGATGTTAGGCGACCATTTTAGGTCTTGAGATATGATAGAACCTAGAAATTTGAAGGTCTCTACTGTTGATACTGTGTTGTCCAGTATTGTGAGAGGTGGAAGGGTGTACATATAAAGAATTATATGTACAAATGTATAATTATAGAAAATATTGGCATGACTGTAAATATATGGATGTTGACCCACCTGTAACTATAAAAATGTAAATATGCAAAAAAAATAATCAATAAATATATATTTTTTAAAAGTAAAAGAAGAGCATGGTGGGTTTAACTGTGCTCTACTTTGTATACTGATTGTTCAAGGGAAAAGGGCTGTTTGTTTTTCCAAGCCTCTTATAAGAGAGGATAGTTGCGGATGGGCTCTCGCTCGTAAATCCAATCATAACAACGCACTCAAGAAAGCATTTGGGTTTTCCATTGTTCATCTAACCTTCAGGGGTTACACAGGCAAGCGAAAATGAAAGCTTGGTATTTTTAATAGTAATAGCACTGGGTGGTATGGGCGGGACAGTTTCCTCCCTTCATAAATACTTCTTCTAGTCTAAATAGATATGTTTGCAAAAAGCCAAAGGGCCGGTGATATTTACGAAACCTAACATTGTGTTGATTCAGATGCATTCTGTCCCTTTTTTTGGATGGCAATCTTCCGCTACATTCGACCTCAGTGAATGTTCTTCTGCAGTTTCCAATGGATGGCTTTAGTAGACAGACCACCCAGAATAAAATGCTTCTGCCTTTGGAATGAAGTGCTCAGTCGCTATTCTGTCTCTGGAAAAAAAAACATAAGGCAACATACGTTAACCTTGAACTAGGTGTGCTGTGGTCTTTTACCCGGCAGATACTGAGATCACAAGTTCTATTTTGGGATGTTTAAAATAAAAACAGGCTCTCCACAAATTTGACGTGCTCAATCCTTCAGACGTTTAGCTAGTTACTATTATAAGTAAAGAACTCCTGTCACTCAAAACTATGAGGGGAAAATATTTGAAATGTCCATTCCTTTTTGTCTGAATAAAATTTAAAGAAGTCAGTGTTGCTTTCAACGATACTCCAAAGCCATTAAATCTGACAGTTTTTGAGACATTTTGGTTACATTGGGCAGTATTAAAAGTATTGAATATTGATTGGTACTTTTAATACTTTTAAAGACTTGATTTTTAGAAAGTACAAGTGTCTGTTTTGGAAAAGACTTAGAAACATACAGTAGAACATTGACGGCAGAAAAGACCTCATGGTCCATCTAGTCTCACCTTATACTATTTCCTGTATTTTATCTTTTTCTACTCATTTTCTATTTTTTTCTACTTATTGCAAAAAAATGGAACATTAATAGTTTATTCCTGCTAAATATTATGAAACCTTTTATACAGATTTTATAACATTTAACAGGAATAAACTATTATTGTGTGTGATTATGTGTGATTAAATGCAGTTGTTAAATGAATAAGGGATATATTTTGGTGATATATTAATTTGCTACTTTTTTCTGAATGTCCCCCCTTCCCAATTTTAGAATAGAATAGAATTACAGAGTTGGAAGGGACCTTGGAGGTCTTCTAGTCCAACCCCCTGCTTAGGCCTGCCCACATATGCTTGCTTGTATTTTCACTCCTGACCTCAGTCAGGTTGCATTCTGTTATCACTTCCTCCTCGCTGTGTGCTTCTCCTTTTTTTTGGCTGCTACTAGTGCACTGCGCACACAGCTTAGAAACATAGAAACATAGAAGACTGACGGCAGAAAAAGACCTCATGGTCCACCTAGTCTGCCCTTATACTATTTCCTGTATTTTATCTTACAATGGATATATGTTTATCCCAGGCGTGTTTAAATTCAGTTACTGTGGATTTACCAACCACGTCTGCTGGAAGTTTGTTCCAAGGATCTACTACTCTTTCAGTAAAATAATATTTTCTCATGTTGCTTTTGATCTTTCCCCCAACTAACTTCAGATTGTGTCCCCTTGTTCTTGTGTTCACTTTCCTATTAAAAACACTTCCCTCCTGGACCTTATTTAACCCTTTAACATATTTAAATGTTTCGATCATGGTTGTCTTGCATGAGTATGCACACACCCCCAGCATGTTTTTAATTCCATGCATACGCAGGAAGCAGAAATTGGTGAAATCTCATGCACTTGAGCACCCACTCATAAGATTTTGCTTCTACGCATGTGCATGAAACAAAAATTACCAAAAAATTGAGAAAAAAAGATGGCGACGCCAGTAGGACTGGTACCCGAGCAATCACGCACAAATTGTGTAATCTGGCGGCCACTACTGGCCACTACTGGTATGCAGCCACTTACTGCATCAGTAGCAACCCATTCCTGGGGTCTTGGTATCTATGCACTTTGCAGCTTCCTATATCCCCAAAAGATGGCAAAAAGTTAATTCTGCTCCAGAACACGTCTCGCTCT
This sequence comes from Erythrolamprus reginae, assembly GCF_031021105.1. Lineage (NCBI taxonomy): Eukaryota > Metazoa > Chordata > Lepidosauria > Squamata > Dipsadidae > Erythrolamprus > Erythrolamprus reginae. Next base: position 18,241,512 of record NC_091952.1, read on the forward strand.
TCTCTTTTTAGTGATGTACCTTAGAAGAGAAATTAACCTAGAAAGTGCATTAGCAGAGGGATAGAATCAAGATTGCATGAAGTGTTAATGCCACTTTATAATGCCTTGGTAAGGCCACACTTGGAATACTTCATTCAGTTGTGGTCACCACATTGCAAAAAGGATGTTGAGACTCTAGAAAGAGTGCAGAGAAGAGTGACAAAGATGATTAGGGAACTAGAGTCTAAAACATATGAAGAAGGGTAGCAGGAAATGAGTATGTCTGGTTTAATGAAAAGAAGGACCGGGGGAGACATGGTAGCAGTGTTCCAATATCTCAAGGGTTGCCACAAGGAAGTAGGAGTCAGGCTATTCTCCAAAGCATCTGAGGGTAGAACAAGAAGCAATGGGTGGAAACTAAACAAAGGAGAGAAGCAACCTAGGAGGAATTTCCTGGCTGTTAGAACAGACATTGGAACAGCTTGCCTCCAGAAGTTATGAATGCCCCAACACTGTAAGTTTTAAATTATATTTTGAACAACCATTTTTCTGAAGTAGTGTAGAGTTTCCTGCCTAAGCAGTGGGTTTGTTTGTTTGTTTGTTTGTTTAGTTAGTTAGTTAGTTTGTTAGTTTGTTTGTTTGATTGATTGATTGATTGATCGATCGATTGATCGTTTGATTATTTGTTTGTTTGTTTGTTTGTTTGTTTGTTTGTTTGTTTGTTTGTTTGTTTATTCATTCATTCATTCATTTATTTATTTATTTATTTATTTATTTATTTATTTATTTATTGGGTTTGTATGCCGCCCCTCTCCGTGGACTAGAAGACCTCCAAGGTCCCCTCCAACTCTGTTATTATTATTATTGTTGTTGTTGTTGTTGTTGTTATTATTATTATTATTATTATTATTTTATTGTATTCACAAAAAACAGTAACAGAAAAGAAAAGAGAGGTGTGAAAAGCCTCTTCTGCTATCTTCATTTCAACTCTGAATAGCTCCAGTTACTTCGACTTAATATTAGGGTTGTGATTGATTGATTGATTGATTGATTGATTGATTGATTGATTGATTATATGCCATGTCAACTCTTAGTGACCACATAGATAGAATGTTCTGTCCAATATTTTTGGATCACCTTTTGATTGATAGGCCCCAGAGGCAATGTCTTATCCAAAAATGCAAAAACAAGAAAAACTGAAAAGAAGAAGCTTTTTAAACTCCGTTCACACAAGGTAGCAGAATGAATTTAAGTATAAAAGTGGTCATATCTATTAACAAGTTATTAAATTAAACAATAATTAAACAAAATGGAAACTTAACTGCCCACTAGTAAGCAAACAATGAAGATACCTGATACCTTGCTTAGGGAAATAATTCTATGCTTGGGGCATGAACAGTATAATGTTTTATAAATATACAATAAATCAATTGAAGAAGAATACATTAGGGTGACAATACAGTGCTTTACAAACCTTCAAATGCCACAAATCGAATGCCTATGCCCTTCCAAAGTGGGTATTAAATTGAGATTGTTAAGGGGACAGAAAATGCAATCTAGGGGTAATCATAGAAGCTTTGATTAGCCTTGACAAAAAGAGATTTGGTCAAGGTGCGGATATGATAAATATTTTCAAACCTCTCAAAAATGTCAAACCAAAAGGAGCCAAGACCTGCTTGGATTTAGATTTAAATGAAGTAGATTTTGATTGAATATTAGGAGGAACTTCCTACTTGTAAAAGTAGTTCACAGTGGCATCAACCATCCAGAAAAATTAATAGGCTCTTCTTTTATAATCAAGGCTAAAACAGTTAGATATAACCAACTGGGAAACTACCAGCATCTTACATCAGCTAGAAGAGAGAAAGAAAGGAAGGAAGTAAGAAAGAAAGAAAGAAAGAAAGAAAGAAAGAAAGAAAGAAAGAAAGAAAGAGGGAGGGAGGGAGGGTGGGAGGGAGGGAGGGAGAGAGGGAGAGGGAGGGAAGAAGAAAGAAAGAAAGAAAGAAAGAAAGAAAGGGAGGGAGGGTGGGAGGGAGGGAGGGAGAGAGGGAGAGGGAGGGAGAGGGAGGGAAGAAGAAAGAAAGAAAAGAAAAGAAAGAAAGAAAGAAAGAAAAAGAAAAGTATGGAAAGAAAGAAAGAAAAGTATGGAGGGAGAAGAAAGAAAGAAGAAAGAAAGAAAGAAAGAAAATAAAAGAAAGAAAGAAAGAAAGAAAGAAAGAAAATAGGGAATTCTTAGAATCTAGGCAATCAGATAAATCAGCCATCAATAGACACATAGAGGTAAATCACATTTACAAGCCTTTTAAAAGAGATAATAATAATAAAAAAGGCCAGAACACATTTTCTCCACCAGCCAATACCCAGATAAATACGGATTAATATCAGACATTTAGAACAAACTCCAGGAGACATAGTTCCCTCTAAGCTGAGCAGTGAGCAATTGCTCACTTAAAAATCATCATCAACTCAGAGTTTTTCAAACCTGCCCAGAAGCCGAGAGGGAAAGAGTGAGAGGGAAGGAGAGAGAGAGGAAGAGAGGAAGAGAGAGAAACAGATAGAAAAAAGAGAGGAAGGAAAAGAGAAAGAAAAAGAATGGGAGTAAGGAAGAGAGAAAGAAAGTCAAAATCTAGTTTGAAACTAGCTCAACTATTTAAGTGGCATTTTGATATTGATAGAGTTGCCCTATTATGAGCTCACTGTTATAGACACACAGTACAGTATTTTATTTTGAAATTCTCTGAGGCAAAACAGGGTGGGTTTTTTATTTGTTTGTTTGTTTGTTTATTTATTTATTATTTCTGTGCTGCCCAGTCCTGAAGGGACTGCCGCTCAGACACTATACTTTTCTGCCCCCCCCCCAAAAAAAAAAAAAATTAGAGGGAACACTGCCAGGAGATACTGAAGTAAAGTGAAACCTGGCTTGCTATGGTGATCACAAAGTGTCAGACATGACTTAGCAACTGAAAACAACAGAAAAACACCAGATAAAAATAAAGCAGAAAACAATACCCTAATCAAGATACTACCAAGGAAAAATCCACACCTCACCAATAGCAGCAAGACAGGCTTCTGTATATAAACAGGGGCCAAACCCCACCCTCACTGACATTGATGATGTAATGAAATGCCTGCAAACAACAAGCTCAGAAAGAAGCTCAGAAAGCATCAAGGACTCCATATGTTGTGGTTGGCTCTGGCCCAGCTCCTGCCCCAAGGACTGTGGGTGTGGGGGAGACATCCACATGCTGCAGGCCTGTTTTGCCCCCGGTGGAATCTGCTGATGAAGGCTCCTCTGACCAAGAAGACATGAGTGACAGGGAGGAGGAGAGTTTGGCAGACAGCTCAGAAGGAGATCAATTATCTAGCTCCTCCTTGGATTCGGAACAAGAGTTAATGATACAGCCACGCATGCGGAGAGCGATACATAGGCAACAACAACTGAGAGATTATTATCAAAGAAAATGAGGCCACTGTGGTTGGGTGGGGCTGTGGTAATTAGTGAGGCTGCTATAAATAGCAGCGTGTGGTTTTGGCCATTGTGGAGGATTATCTGATCGTTGTGTTCCTGCCTGGCTTGCTGACTTCGATCTTTGTGTGTTGATTTTTCCCCACTTTGAAACTAAAGCAGAGCAAAGTGTGTTTCACTTTGTGAAAGAAGAAGGACTGTGAATTGCCTCACAGCTGCAATCTAAGTATCTAAGAACTGATAAGTGACTTGTACAAATTACCAGTTTGTTTGGAGACGAGTGCTCTTTGCTATACAAAAAGAGTGCTTAGTTTATTTGAATTTCCATTATAAAGAACATTGTTTTGAATTTTCAAATGTGTGTGTGTGTCTGAAATTTGTACCTTTGAATTTTTGGGAGGATTCTACCAGAGAGCCCGACAGAACACCAGAGAGCCATCCATCAATCTAGGATTCTTGAATCTAGATTCTTGGATTGACCAGAAAGTTGCCTTTGATAGCTAAAAGGCCTGCTTCAACTCTATAAATCTAACTCTGTAAAAGAGTCAAATAAACACACACACCCCTCAAAGAAAAAAAACCTTAAGGAAACTATAAGTCGAGGTGGTGCAGTGGTTAGAGTGTAGCACTGCAGGCTACTTCAGTTAACTGCTAACTCAGCAGTTCAAATCTCACCAAATCTCAAGGTTGACTCAGCTTTCCATCCTTCTGAGGTGGGTAAAATGAGGATCTAGATTGTTGGGGGACTCTGTAAACTGCTTAGAGAGGGCTGTAAAGCATAAGTCTAAATGTTATTGCTATCCCAAATTCATGTCTTTGAAACAATAGCTTTCGAAAAAATGTTCTATAAAGATCTTGTATTAGAATAGTATGAATAGAATTTTATTGGCCAAATATGATTGGACAGACAAGGAATTTGTCTTGGTGCATATGCTCTCAGCGTACATAAAAGAAAAAGATACATTTGTTAGAATGAGAAAATTGGAATTCCTCCCTTGCATGAAAATGCAACACTCTCGTTAATTAGAATAAAAGAAAGAAAGAGGAAGGAAGGGATGGACTCTATTACCAACCAGATCACCCATTTAAAGCTTAAATCTAAAATCTTTTGAAGATGCACACGAAGTCTTGCTTGCAATATAAATAGGGTCGGTGCCAAACATAGCACCAGAAGTGTTCAATAATGAAATACAGCTGTCTCTACTGGCATTTACCCATGAAAGTTGGTCTTTCCCCCCCCTCCTTCTCCTTTCTTTTAAACTTAGAAATGCTGACCAAGAGAAATCTTGGAAATGAAAACATTTATTTTCCAAGGGAGGGAGGCGTCTGTGAACTGCAACCTAAACATTCACTTAACATCAGAACATTCCATAAAAATAATTTATAACATAATTTCTTTTTAGAAGTACAGTTCAGCAGAGGGCTTTTCAAAAGCTTTGGCTGAGAACTTGGCCTATGAATCTATAAGTCTTAATTACCAAAATGCTTTATATACCTTTTGGAGGGAGTTTCAGCAAAACATATCAAAGTAAGTATCTGGATTTTTTTTTTCAGCTTAAAACTCAGGGTAGCAAGGAATCAAGCATCAGGATTGAGATTCCTCAGCTGGACTGAACTAGGATATTTTGCTGGTAAAGTAGGAAGGGATATACAGTGTTCCCTCGATTTTCGCGGGGGATGCGTTCCAAGACCGCCCGTGAAAGTCAAATTTCCACGAAAGTAGAGATGCGGAAGTAAATACACTATTTTTGGCTATGAACAGTATCACAAGCCTTCCATTAACACTTTAAACCCCTAAATTGCAATTTCACATTCCCTTAGCAACCATTTAGATTATTACTCACCATGTTTATTTATTAAAGTTTATTAAAAAAAATATTTATTAAAGGCAGACAAAAGTTTGGCGATGACATATGACATCATCGGGCAAGAAAAACCGTGGTATAGGGAAAAAACCCGTGAAGTATTTTTTAATTAATATTTTTGAAAAACGGTGGTATTGACTTTTCGCAAAGTTTGAACCCGCGAAAATCGAGGGAACACTGTATACATATGTGCGGCCAAACACAACCATGTACATATTTAAATGCATAATACTCAAGAACAAAAATTAAGCTGGCATCTGAGTTTCAAACCCGAGTACAGGTAAGAGCTTTTATTAAGACTTACCTTGTGGCGATAGGGGCGGCAAAATATGCATATTTTTCCTCTCTTATTGCGTCTGCAATTTCCCGCCCAGCCACTGTTTAGGGTGACCTGTTCCCTTTTAAACAGGGAGGAGATGGTGGAGCTCTAACAGGGTAGAGGTGAGGAACTTGTTCAGTTTCTTGCAGATAAGGTCACTCAGATTCAGAATGACCTGGACTTCAATTGGGCAATTCAGACCGAGGTGACAGGGACAGGTCTTAGTCCTGTTGTATGGGATGAATTTGATCTGGTAACTCCTGATGAAGTGGGAACTGTGAGTTCCTCTATCTCTTTACTGGACCCCTACCTCTCTTGACTGGTTTTGGCAAGCAAAGAGGTGACATGTGGCTGGATCCAGGTGATGATTAACACTTCCTTGAGTGAGGGGTCTTTTCCGCCACCGTTGAAAGAAGAGGTTGTATGTCTCCTCCTCAAGGACCTAAAAATTGAAATTCAATGATTATGGCACAGACCAGCAATGGTAATTCCAGTGGTGATTGAAACACTGAGCGCTGTCCCCAAACCACTGGAATTATATTTAAAACAGCTCAAAATCGACAATATCAGCATCAGTCAAATGCAGAAAGCTGCACTGCTTGGTTCTGCACGTATACTTTGAAAATGCATTACGATGTCCTAGGCTTCTGGGGCTCAACTAGTAATCAATGCCAAATCAGGCAAAACTACTGCCCGGATTGTAAAAAAATTGTAGACGATAACGATAATGATAACGATAATGATAACAATAACAACAACAACAACAACAACAACAACAACAATAACATTATTATTATTTATTAGATATTAGGACCGATCCCTGAGGCACCCCACAAGGGAGAAACCTAGAGGTCGAACTCTGACCCCCCCACTAACACCGACTGCAACCGACCGAAGAGGTAGGAGGAGAACCACTGGAGAACAGTGCCTCCCGCTCCCAACCCCTCCAGCCGGTGCAGAAGGATACCTTGGTCGATGGTATTGAAAGCCACTGAGAGGTCGAGAAGCACCAGGACAGAGGATAAACCCCTGTCCCGGGCCCGCCAGAGATCATCCATCGACGCGACCAAAGCAGTTTCCGTGCTGTAGCCGGGCCTGAATCCTGACTGTTGAGGGCCTACATAATCAGCTTCTTCCAAGGACCACTGGAATTGGAGTGCCACCACCTTCTCAACAACCTTCCCCATGAAGGGAAGGTTGGAGACTGGCCGATAGTTGTTAAGAATGGCTGGGTCCAGGGAAGGCTTCTTGAGGAGGGGGTGCACAAGTGCCTCCTTGTAAGGAGCTGGAAAGGACCCCCTCCCCAAAGAAGCATTGACAATCTCCTGGACCCAGCTCTGTGTCACCTCCCTGCTGGCCGAAACCAGCCAAGAGGGACATGGATCCAGTAAGCAGGTGGCAGAACTCACAGCTCCAATGGCCTTGTCCACTTCAAAAGGGGTTCAAGAAATAGTATACAGTATTATTATACTGTTTATATTATTATATAAATATACAGTGGTACCTCATCTTACGAATGCCTCTTCTAACGAACTTTTCAAGATACGAACCCGGTGTTTAAGATTTTTTTGCCTCTTTTTCTGAACTATTTTCACCTTACGAACCCAAGCAGCTGCTGCTGGGATGAAGGGATTTCTTCCCCCCCCTTTTTTTTGAAGAAAAAAAGGGAGGGGCTGCTTGGAGTAGGAAACATTTTGCAGAGAACAACGTGCTTGCAAAGGAACTGAAAGGGTGTCTTTTTAAGAAAGAAAAGGGAGGAGGGAGGGGCAGCTTGGGGGAGGAAACATTTTGCAGAGAACAACGTGCTTGCAAAGGCACTGAAAGGATGTCTTTTTAAGAAAGAAAAGGGAGGAGGGAGGGGCAGCTTGGGGGAGGAAAAATTTTGTAGAGAACAACATGCTTGCAAAGGAACTGAAAGGGTGTCTTTTTAAGAAAGAAAAGGGAGGAGGGAGGGGCAGCTTGGGGGAGGAAAAATTTTGTAGAGAACAACGTGCTTGCAAAGGAACTGAAAGGGTGTCTTTTGAAGAAAGAAAAGGGAGGAGGGAGGGGCAGCTTGCAGGAGGAAAAATTTTGTAGAGAACAATGTGCTTGCAAAGGAACTGAAAGGGTGTCTTTTGAAGAAAGAAAAGGGAGGGGCACCCCCCCTTGCCTTTCTTCCTTCCCACTCACCCTTTAGCCTAGCCTTGCTTCTTCCACCCGCCCCCTTTAGCTGCTCCTCCCTGCCCTCTGTTCGCCTCCCTTCTAAAGTTTGGGATTTTCCTGAAGGATTTGCACGCATTATTTGCTTTTACATTGATTTCTATGGGAAACATTGTTTCATCTTATGAACTTTTCACCTTACGAACCTCCTCCTGGAACCAATTAAGTTCGTATGATGAGGTACCACTGTACTATTATTATAATAGTATATTATTATACTATATCGGCATTGACAAAATCACCATCATTCAAAAGGCAACTTGGAACAGCTTACATCCTGTGATGAAACTTTTAACATTATCTGCCTAGCCCCAGTTTTTGGGAAAGATGCAATAAAAATGCCAAATCTAGTCTAAACATCTGACTGCTATGCCTTCAACATGATAATAATAAATGCTTTTTGTTGTTACTGCATTACCTTTACAGGAAGAAACATTAGATTTCTCTAAAAACCTCCATGTAAAATTTATAATGGTCCATAGGATTTAATTAGTTTTCATAACTTATGATGGTAATGGTTATTATAATATTATAAAGATATAATATTCACTCTTCAAATGTCCTTGAATGGCAATGTATAGCAGCTTGGATTAAGCCAAACACAAAGACCTTTGAGTTAAAGAGCTTGATTTCCCTGCTTGTAAATGAAAAAAAAAATCTGATATAAAAAAAAACCCCAGTTCTTTCAAAATTAGAGACTGCCCAAAGCCCTTTTCTTTAAAATGCTGCATCTGCATAAAAGCCATGCTTGAAAATTAAATGATCCATCTTAAAGCTTCTGCCATCAACATTTCTTTCTGTTAAACCTAAAATTACTGAGGTGGGACAGGGAAAAAGGAGGAAGTGGGCTACTTGAAGCTTAGTTATTATCAGTATACAGTATGTCTTGGGTAAGCTAGCAGGATTTTGTAAAAGAATGGTCAGCTTTTCCATATTTGCTAGCACTTTGTTTTTAAATCAATGAAACATTAATTCAAAACCATCATTTATGATTAACACAGGAATAATATATGTAAATATTTTGTACGTGAATTTATTTTGTTTGTTTGTTTTATCAACTACATATTGGAGGTATACAAAGATATAACAGTGTTTATGTACTTGATACTAGTAAGAGAGAAATATTAGGACAGGGGACGGAAGGCATGGTGGTGCACTTATGCACGCCCCTTCCTGAGCTCTTAGGAATTGGGAGAGGTCAACAGTGGATAGTCTAAGGGTAAAGTTTTGGGGGTTAGGTGATGATACTACAGAGTCAGGTAGCGAGTTTCATGCATCAACTACTTGGTTAATAAAGTCGTATTTCCTGCAGTTGAGTTTAGAGCAGTTTACTTTCTATCTGTTGTGAGCTCATGTGTTGTTGTGGTTGTTATGTATCTGCCTGTCTGTTTGCCTGCCTGCTAGCCCATCCATCGTCTGTCTGTCTCTCTCTCTCTCTCTCTTTCTCTCTCTCCTATCTGTCTGTCTCTCTACCTACCTACCTACCTACCTATCTACCTATCTACCTATCTACCCATCTACCCATCTACCCATCTACCTATCTACCTATCTACCTATCTACCTATCTACCTATCTACCTATCTACCTATCTACCTATCTACCTACCCATCTATCTATCTATCTATCTATCTATCTATCTATCTATCTATCTATCTATCTATCTATCTATCTATCATCTATCCAATCTCTCTCTCTCTGTCTATTTGCCTACCTGCTAGCACTTTTTTCATATTCGCATCTTCTGCAAGTATATCCCCCCCCCCAGTGACAACAAGAGTTTTGTGTAGTTTGGTTTAGTATCATTCCCATTTATATTCAGAAGTCCTTCGGGATTGGGTGTCATAGAAGTCGAATAAATAAATAAATAAATATTCCACCGCACATGCTTTCATGTGCATTTTTCTGAGCTTTTCAGGGTTCTCAGAGGTTTTTGGTGCACAAATTTCTTTCCCGCTCTTCTGTAGAATCCTAAATGAGTTTATTCATGCTGAACTTCTGCACTTATATTTTTCATAAACCTTGAAAAGTGAAGCTTCCAGTGAATTGAAACAAGGGTATTATTGGCTCCTTTCCCTCGCCAGTAACTAGAGGTTATATGCTGGTCACCGACTCACCATGTCTTAGCTATATTAAGAAGATTCCACAATGAATGATCTTCTTTCATGCCGATGTTATTTTGGGTAGTATTATCAGGTATAAATGATTAAAAGCCTGCATGTCTTCTTAAGGTTACACCTTCTCTAAGTTTATTTTCTTTTTGTCTCTTTTTTTATTTAAGGGGGTTGCTTTTATTCTCTTTAATGCTGCCTTATTAATTTTTGCCTGGATGGTTTATTCTATAAAAAGCAAAACAAAAAAACTCCTGGAAATTGTGTACAGGGGGAGGTCGGATGGAAGACAGTGTTAATTGCTTGTCAACATATGTAATCAGATTATATAATGCAGAGGAGAGGAGTTACCACCTAAACAAAATAACCAGCCTGGTTTGGTTTTGTTCCTTATTTGCAACGATTAATAAATGAAGCTATTTATGGAATTGGGAGAAGCATGTTGACTTAACCTTATCTTCATAAATGAATATGTTCAGCGGAAAAGCAACAGGATTCACTTTAAATATGTACCGTATTTTTCAGAGTATAGAAACATAGAAACATAGAAGACTGACGGCAGAAAAAGACCTCATGATCCATCTAGTCTGCCCTTATACTATTTCCTGTATTTTATCTTACAATGGATATATATTTCTCCCAGGCATGTTTAAATTCAGTTACTGTGGATTTACCAACCATGTCTGCTGGAAATTTGTTCCAAGCATCCACTACTCTTTCAGTGAAATAATATTTTCTCACATTGCTTTTGATCTTTCCCCCAACTAACTTCAGATTGTGTCCCCTTGTTCTTGTGTTCACTTTCCTATTAAAAACACTTCCCTCCTGAACCTTATTTAACCCTTTAATATATTTAAATGTTTCGATCATGTCCCCCCTTTTCCTTCTGTCCTCCAGACTATACAGATTGAGTTCATTAAGTCTTTCCTGATACGTTTTATGCTTAAGACCTTCCACCATTCTTGTAGCCCGTCTTTGGACCCGTTCAATTTTGTCAATATCTTTTTGTAGGTGAGGTCTCCAGAACTGAACACAGTATTCCAAATGTGGTCTCACCAGCGCTCTATATAAGGGGATCACAATCTCCCTCTTCCTGCTTGTTATACCTCTAGCTATGCAGCCAAGCATCCTACTTGCTTTTCCTACTGCCCGACCACACTGCTCACCTATTTTGAGGCTGTCAGAAATCACTACCCCTAAATCCTTCTCTTCTGAAGTTTTTGCTAACACAGAACTGCCAATGCAATACTCAGATTGAGGATTCCTTTTCCCCAAGTGCATTATTTTACATTTGGAAACATTAAACTGCAGTTTCCATTGCTTTGACCATTTATCTAGTAAAGCTAAATCATTTACCATATTACAGACCCCTTCAGGAATATCAACCCTATTGCACACTTTAGAGTCATCGGCAAAGATGCATCTTTTTCCTCCCTAAAAGAGGCTGATAATTTTGGGGTGTCTTATACTCTGAATATAGCTTTTTTTTCCCCAGCCCTAATTAGGTGCTAATGATCTTCCCAGCTCTTACCTTGCAGGCACTTTCATTATTTCTCTCTGCGAATAATGTTTTCCAAGTCTTAAGGCTTGCAGATTCCCCCCCTCATTGCGCTACTTGTTCAGAATGTTTCTTTCCAGCCCTAACCAGGTGCTAACAATGTTCCCAGCTCTTACCAGCTTGCAAGCTCTTTCATTGTTACTCTTTGCAAAGAATATTTTCCAAGCCCTAAGTCTTTGCAGGGTTTTTTCCATTGCTCTACTTGCTCTGAATGTTTCTTTCCACGTGTTAATGATGTTCCCAGCTCTTACCAGCTTGTAAGCTCTTTCATTGTTACTCTCTGAGAATGAAGTTTTTAAAAAAACCCTAACCAGGGGATAAAATAATGTGCTGAAGCTGACCAGACTATGAAGGCTAGCCAGATGAATACCTGGTAAGCAGATTCTTTTCCCTATTTTCCCTAAGATGCGTCTTATACTTTGGTGTGTCTTATACTGCGAAAAATACAGTATGCAGGGCAAAACTTCTGTCACCATCATAAGTAGATTTTGAAATGAGCCCTGGCATGTTGGAGGCTCTATAAGTGTCTAGACAGAACCATTCCTATGGGAGGCAGAACAGGAAACATGAACCATATTTATCAGGCCTAGCCCTAAAATGACATTGAAGAATCTAGCCAAAGTTCACTTTTTTATTTGTTCATACCTAATAGACAGAATCTTGCCAGATTAAACATGTACAGTACTACATTGGAAGTTTCTAGGGAGCGGCTACTCTCAATCTTTTCCTCTTTTTCCAATCAAGCTCTGGGCTGTGTTGTCTTTTGTCTTGCTCACACAAACCCTTAAAACATGATCCTTTCATCGTGGGAAGCTGCCTTTTCCCTGTAGTCCATCAGACCATCCCTGAGCCAGTGGTAGGATTCAAATATTTTTATTACCAGTTCTGTAGGCATGGCTTGATGGGTGTGGCAGGGGAAGAATATTGCAAAATCTTCATTCCCACCCTGCTCCAGGGCAAAGGATACTGCAAAAATCTCCATTCCCTCCCCATTCCCTCCCAATCAGTTGGGACTCAGGAAGCAGAAAATAGATGTGGGTTGGTCCAATCAGAGGCGGTATTTTGTAGTTCTCCAAATTACTCAAAATTTCTCCAGAACTGGTCAGAACCTGCTGAAACCTACCTCTGCACCTCTTCCTCCATAGACACAATCCATCACAGATATGGGTCTTGCCTCCCAAGGACAATTCCATCTGTCCGTCCATCACCCTGGGGGGGGGGATTACTGACCCCCTCAGAGAGGGTACGCAACTTGGGTGTCCTCCTCAATCCACAGCTGACATTGTAACATCATCTTTCAGCTGTGGCGAGGAGGGCGTTTGCCCAGGTTTGCCTGGTGCACAGTTGTGGCCCTATTTGGTCGCTCATGCCCTCATCACCTCGAGGTTCGATTACTGCAATGCTCTCTACATGGGGCTACCTTTGAAAAGTGTTCGGAAACTCCAGATCGTGTAGAATGCGGCCGCGAGAGCCATGGTGGGGCTTCCCAGATTCGCCCACGTATCTACAACACTCTGTGGCCTGCATTGGCTGCCGATCAATTTCCGGTCACAATTCAAAGTGTTGGTTATGACCTTTAAAGCCCTACATGGCATTGGACCAGAGTACCTCCGGAACCGCCTGCTACCGCACAAATCCCAGCGACCGATAAGGTCCCACAGAGTTGGCCTTCTCCAGGTCCCGTCGACTAAACAATGTCATCTGCCAGGCCCCAGGGGAAGAGCCTTCTCTGTGGCGGCCCCAGCCCTCTGGAATCAACTGCCCCCGGAGATTAGAACTGCTCCCACCCTCCTTGTCTTCTGTAAACTACTCAAGACCCACCTATACTGCCAGGCATGGGGGATTTGAGACATCTTTCCCCCAGGCTCCTTATAATTTATGTTTGGTATGTATGTGTTGTCTGGTTCTAATATGATAGGGTTTTAGTTATTTCTTTTAATATTAGATTTGTGCCACTATAATATTGTTTTTATCATTGTTGTGAGCCACCCCGAGTCTTCGGAGAGGGGCGGCATACAAATCTAATAAATTATTATTATTAATTATTATTGTATGACTGAGTTATCTATGTGGAGAACCGATAAGAGCCTAATTATGGATTGTGCTATTGAACTGGGAGTTTGACAAGTGTTAAGGTTCCAGGTAGCATCCAACTAAATCAGAGTCCAAGTCAAAGTACTCCTCAAAGTTCCAATTTATTGCCGGAGCCCTCCTGGCACCTATGCTGGGAAACCTGAATCTGAGTTTCCCACCCTGTTGAAAGTTCACGTCCCTACTCCTCTACCCACAAACCTGTCAGGTTGCCCACTCAGATTGTGCCAGAGTTGCAAGTCCTCCTTCTGCTTCCACCCAGGTCGGTGGGCATAGGACGACCTTGAACCACTCAAAAGAATGCTTTGTGACTGCATCTGTTCCCTCATGAAAATCACCCCTCCCAAGTTTATTTATTTATTTATTTATTTATTTATTAATCGGATTTATATACCGCCCCTCTTTGTAGACTCGTTCCCCTAAACACCTTCTATAGACGGCAAGCTGTTAATTTATCACCAACTTCTGTATTGGCTTGACAACAAGACTGAGCTGTTGATATAACCTCTGTTAATCTATGTCAGACACCGCCTTCTGCCACACGAATCCCAGTGACTGGTGAGGTCCCACAGAGTTGGTCCCACAGTAAGGTCCCGTCGACCAAACAATGTTGGCTGGTGGGATCTAGGGGAAGAGCCTTCTCTGTGGGGGCCCCGGCCCTCTGAAATCCACTCCCCCCAGAGATTTGTACTGCCCCACTCATCCTTGCAGCCAGACCTTGGTTTCCTTAGATCTTCCCATCTGACCAATGAATGCTTTAGTTTGACTGTTGAATGAATGATATTGATAGTTTTTTAATTAGAATTTTAAGATTGAGATTGTTTTTTTTAATGTATTAATTGGAGTATTGTTATTATTTCTTGTTTTTCTGTACATGCTGTGAGCCTCCCAGAGTCCTCGGAGAGGGGCAGCATACAAATCCAATTAAATCTAAATTTAATTGTTTGGGATAGTTTTATATAAGCAGAGCCATGAAAGAGAAGTTTGAGAAGAGAAAGTGAATATACGTCTATTAATTAGGAAAGTTTTCATTAAAAGTTACATGATATTTGTAGGTTCTTATCACTCTCAACAAGGTGAATTGAAGAGTTAAATGTAACAGGAGAGTTATAAGTGGATAGGGGAAGTGATTCTTTGTCATTTGTGATGGTTTTATTTGTACTAGTTGCAGTCAGCCTTTTGATTTTAAGCACCAGATTTTAACTGGCTACTTGCACATATTATCCTGTTGCCTTGATTTTGCCATACATCAAAATATTTGCAAACTTGTTTCCTGGTAACTCCATAAAACTTATATAAATCAAGTTATATTAGCAGATGTCAGAGTGAGTCAATGTTTGTGGCAAAGATTAGCGATCAGATTTTAAGATTAGGCAAAAAATATTCTGCAGCTAAGATGTGGTCTCGAAGATAAGGTAATAGTTGAAATAAAAAATAAATTAAAATGAAATGAAAAATAGCCATCAGTTGTTTGAGAGACAATAACTGGTTGTAAGGCAATAGGGGACTGAGTGGTTTTTGTTTTGTTTTTATTTTTTTTATTTTTAAAAAATATTTTTTATTAAATTGAAAAGACAGACAAAACATACATTACATGTAACATTTAGTGGAGCAACAATCGCTCCTCTCAAAGTAGAAGTCACCTTTATATTTGTAATAAGTAAAAAAAAAAGAAAAAAGAAAAAACCTAATTCTATCATTGTTTATAAAATACTTAGATATATCAATTGTAAGATAGTAAGTAAAAACACATCTAAAACATTTAAAAATATATAGAAATTTTAAGATTACAACTTAAAATGAACTATGAAGAAAAAAAAGAGAGAAATTATAGAAGAGGAAAGAAGGAGTTTATCTTTATATTGTAAATAATCACTGTCCAATACAATATAACTATTAGGTACAAATATATTTAAAATAGTGTAAAAATAAGGTTACCTTCTGCCGCATGAATCCCAGCGACCGGTTAGGTCCCACAGAGTTGGCCTACTCCGGGTCCCGTCGACTAAACAATGTCGTCTGGCGGGACCCAGGGGAAGAGCCTTCTCTGTGGTGGCTCCGACCCTCTGGAACCAGCTCCCCCCCTGAGATTAGGATTGCCCCCACCCTCCTTGCCTTTCGAAAACTCCTTAAAACCCACCTCTGCCATCAGGCATGGGGGAATTGAAACATCTCCCCCTTGCCCATGTTGTTTTGGTGTTTGATTGATTGTGTGCTTGATTTTATATATATTGGGGTTTCTTTTTTGGACTTTTTAATCTAAAACTGTAATTTAGATTTCTAAATATTAGATTGTAAGATAAAATACAGGAAATAGTAAAAGGGCAGACTAGATGGACCATGGGGTCTTTTTCTGCCGTCAGTCTTCTATGTTTCTATGTTTCTAGATTTATTACTATGTACTGTTTTTTTACCATTGTTGTGAGCCACCCCGAGTCTGCGGAGAGGGGCGGCATATAAACCCAATAAATCTAATCTAATCTAATCTAATCTAATCTCTGTTCCTTTGTATCCCACCAGATATATACCTTTTGCCAAACCTCATAAAATTCTGATTCTTCTTGGTTTTGTTTTTAATATGAGTTGTATTAGTTCTGATTTCATTCAGAGTCTCTGACTCCATCTGTTTGCTTCAAGTATAACAAAACAATGCTTCAGAATGTCCCAAAGGAGTTTTTTCAAGAGGCAACTGGACTTTCTGGCTTTCTTTAAAGACATTGAAGATGTTTCTTAGATAATGTTGTGATTCAGCCTGAGGCTCCTCAGGGACCGGCTGGAGCTCTGCCGGATCCATGCTCAGAGGAGGAGGACAGTGAACAGGAGGGGGAGGACCAGGCAGACGGGGAAGAGGAACGTCAGGCAGAGGAGGAGGGAGAGCAGCTTGAGACCCCTCGGGGGGGGGGCTCTCCCCAGCTAGTAGCCTGGATTCATTGGATGAAGACGCACAGGCTATAATAGACATGAGGCAGCGACGTGCAGCTCAAAGACGGGGCCAATTAGAAAGGTATTTCCATCCCTGAATTGGCAACAGCTGGGTTTGGGTATGGTTCTCCTCAGCAGGGTTGAAAAGGCAGGCCCGCCCTTACAGTCTTGTGGAGAGTTATCAACTGGGAGTCCTGTGACCTTGCTTCGATTCTTGGCATCTCTGATCTTGGCTTGTGGCCTAGAAGTCTGGAAGACTTGGGGGAGGCGTGGGGTTTATTATCTCCAGCGTTGTTTTTGCCAGCAAGAATCCTGTTTTATTGCCTGGCCTTCATGAAACCTCTGTGAAGCTTCATAGTGTTCCTGTCTGTAAGAACAGTTTTTGTTACCTGTGTTTGCTTTCAATTATATAAACTGCCTTTGCTTTTTACCAGTGTATCTGGCTACTCTTTTTGGTTGGGGTTGGCGTCTGGGGGGACCCAGACAGAACAGATGAGAAGTGAAACTTCTTCAAAGAAAAATCAGAAAGTCCAGTTGGATCTTGAAGAAGCATCTTTGAGACAACCACAGCCTGGATGCCTGAGAATCTGCATAGACAGTGCTTCAGAATGCTAAGTGAAAAATATCTTATTTAGATACTGTGTTTATGTAGTTGATTACTATTTTCTTTTCTTTTTCAGCGGAATGCCACAGACAATACTAATCTTTGTAGACTGTGCAATCATAACTACAATATAGCTGAAATTCAACAGGTAACTCTGGGGGATTGTATTGATTCCAGCGGGACCCACTGCCTATCCTCAGAGGGTTATTTTCAAATGCAATATTCACAAGGAGATAAAACTGTATATCTTCAGTGCGCTACTTCTTCATTGCCAGAATTCTATTCCCTTCTATTCCCACAATAATTTACAATCTTAACCTATCTTCTCCAAAGCATGTATTTGTTGTGAGTGGTCCATGACTGGGTCTTTTAGTGACAGATTCTGAGGAGGATGAAATGGGCCATCTTGGTACCCTAGGCCAGCATTCTTGCCAGCTGAATCAGAGAGTGAGAGTGAGGGACAGCTGGAACTTGAGGAACCTCCAGAGACTGTAAAAACCCCAAGGATGGTAATGCCTGACTCAGCGGGGGAGGAAGACTTTGAAGATCAGGAGCCCCTGTTAGATGTCCAGGTCAGAAGGTTTAGAAGCAGACAGCAACAGATTTATGGGAAAAAGTTCAGAAAGTGAGTCTATGAAAGAAGTGTAGTCAGTTATAGCTCTGGGGAACAATGACCACACCCAGAGAGTATAAAAGGAGGATTTCTGGGGGGGAAAGGTGTGGTGTGACGAGTCATAATAGTGGCAGTGCTAGATCCGGAGTTCCAGAAATGCTTCGCTGGCAAACTGTTGCTTTCCCTTTAACATCATCGCACAGAGTTATAACTATTTGAGAGACTCTGAAGATTAATTTGGAATATTTTGAAAATACATGTAATCACTGTGGAATGCTTTAATTAGACTGAGTTCTCAACCTGCAGTCAGCTCCATTATCTTTTAACTCAACTTACATAGAACATAGGAACATAAGAAGAGCCATGCTGAATCAGGCCAAAGCCCATCGAGGCCAGCATTTTGTGTCACACAGTGGCCCACCAATTGTCCTTGGGGATTTTGAGCAGAAAGAGAAGCCAAGACCCTCCCTTTCTCTTGACCCCCAACAAATGGTATTCAAGGGAATCCTGCATGCCTCAACCAACATAGAGGCAGCACATGGACATCCGTTTCGATAACCACCGATACAATTGACATCCATGAATCTGTCTAATCCGGCCTTGAAGCTATCAAGGCTGACAGCTGTCATGACTTCTTCTGGAAGTGAATTCCATAAACCAACGACCCTCTGGGTGAAGAAATAGTTCCCTTGATTTGTCCTCACTTTCTTACCTATGAGCTTTAGGGAGTGCCACCTTGTCCTAGTATTGTGTTATAGAGAAAATATTTTTTCTCTATCCACCTTTTCTATCCCATGCATGATTTTATGCCCTTTGATCAAGTCACTCTTAAACACCGTCTTTCAAGGCTGAAGAGACCAAGGCGTTGCCACCTGGTTTCATAAGGGAGGGGCTCCATTCCCTTGATCATTCTTGTTGCCCTTTTTTGCACCTTTTCCAGTTCCATTATATCCTTCTTGAGGTGCGGTGACCAGAACTGTACACAGTACTCCAAGTGTGGTCTCACCATCGAACTTAACTGGGAACGTTGCCAGCAGAAATTACAAGAAGGACTCTGCGTTGTAACTTTCATTTCTAAAATATAATTTTGTTCTGGTTTGAACCTTTTGCCCATGGGTGGTTCTTTGTTCCAATCCATTCATGCCCAAAGCAGAACAGTATTCAAATATAGAGATATTGTATATTTCACAAATTAATTGCAACATTTGGAGATATGTGAAACTAATGGTGGGGTTAGCCAACACCCTTGAAGACAGGCTCAAATTACAGAAAGACCTGGACAGACTAACACAGTGGGCCCACACCAACAAAATGATGTTCAACATCAACAAGAGCAAAGTCCTTTACCTAGGTAAAAAAAAACAACTGGACACACATACAGCCTGGGAGAAACCCCTCTCAGCAGTAGTAACGGCGAAAAAGATCTCGGAGTCTTGGTGGATAATCAACTAAACATGAACCAACAATGTGCAGTAGCAGCCAAAAAAGCCAATGCAATCCTAAGCTGCATCAATAGGGGAATATACCCCAAGACCAGGGAAGTCTTAATACCACTCTACTACACCCTGGTCAGACCACACCTGGAGTACTGTGTGCAGTTCTGGTCACCACACTTCAAAAAAAACATTGAAACTCTGGAGAAGGTGCAGAAAAGAGCAACCAAAATGATCAGGGGTCTAGAAACCAAGACTTACGAAGAGAGACTGTGGGAACTGGGCATGGGTAGCCTAGAGAAAAGGGCCAGAGCGGACATGATAGCAGTCTACATGTATACAAGGGGTTGCCACAGAGAGGAGGGGATCACTTTATTCTCCAGGGCACCGGAGGGCCGGACAAGGAACAACGTCTGGAAGCTGACCAAGGAGAGATTCAACCTGGAAATAAAGAAGAACTTCCTGACGGTCAGAATGATCAACCAGTGGAACAACCCACCAGCGGACATTGTGAACTCCAATACTCTGGACATTTTTAAGAGGAAATTGGACTGCCATTTGGCTGGGATGCTATAGGGTTCCGGCTTAGACAGGGGGTTGGACTTGATGACCAGCATGGTCCCTTCCAACTCTAACAATAAATAAATAAAAATAAAAATAATGAACAGACATCACGATCCATTCATACAGTATAGCAGAAATATATACAGCAGGTAATTTCATGTGGTCATTCAGAAAGATCTATTTTCTTCAAGAGGGCTAGGTAACCATCCCCAAAATCAAGAGGACAGGGGTGAATGAGAATTATGATCGTGCTTTTAAGAAGCGCATATCAACGTTTGCCTATTTTCTTGTAAATAGAAACAAAAAAAAACCCCACTAAGATTTCTTAAAAACAGGATCATGTTGTTGGAGAATTACTTCCTCTGGAACAATATTTCTCAACCTCGGCCACTTTAAGATGTATGGACTTCAACTCCCAGAATTCTCAGAGTTCAAGGTCACACATCTGGAAGCAGCTCAGGTCCAGAGTAATTTAAAGAAATCCTCCACCCAGTTTGTCTATCTATAAATATGATGGACAATTTCAAAAGGGCACCATGTCCAGGTACAGGGAAGAGGAAATTAGAATATAACCTTTTATTTGACACCTTTCTCCAGCAGCTGTTCTCACTGCCCCCGCATGTAAATTATGATACTGATTCAGTTATTTTGCCTGCCTTTTTTCTCAGTTCTATCTTAACTTACAGGTCCCAAGTTGATCTATAACGTATTTTCTATTTTAAGAGCCACAAAGCTGGCAGACTGCAAATCTGAAATACAACGGGTACCTCAGCATCCTAATTACTCCTACACAAAGTACACCTTCTCTGTGGCTGACACCATAAGCTTTTTAGATGTTTAAAACAGCAAAAAGCTATTACGGCAAAATTCAAAAGTATTGCTGTTTCACCAATGGAGGAAGCCACTTACTTTTTAGCAAACTTTTTTTTTTAAAAAAAAGGAAACAGATTGTATATGGTTTACATTTCCATACTAATGAGACAGATAGTCAACAAATGAAAATAAATACAAGCGTCTGATAACTGGATATTTCTCACTTCCACACCATTAAAGGCACAAATCATCTGGAACATCTCTTGGGTGAACTCCATTGAAATAAATTGGGTTTCGGCTCCTAGCTTATTTCTTCTGAAGCCTTTGTTATTTCTCACTAAGAATTCACCTCCATGTTACTCGTGGTTAGGAGAAAAATTGCATATTTGGTGGCTCAGAAAGTAATATTTTTACAGAGGCTCCCTTGTACAGAAGGTTCTATTTATTGATGAATGTCCCCTGAAATTACTCATGCCAGTAATTCACTGTTTCGAGGGAGTCTGGATGTAGGGAAATAGATTTAAGAAAAATACACATAAGATTTAAAATTATAATGCAGTCAAATGCAAACAGCACCTTCTTGTGACTCTGTCATAGCTGTGTCTGTCAGATCCTCTGTGATATCCTGCAGTGATGGGCTCCTACAGGTACAGTCAGGTGCAAAAATTTTGGTCAGGTGCAAAGAATTTTGATTTTTTTTCTCTCTTTTTTCCCCTTCTGGGCTCTGGATATGTTTTTCCCATCGCAGTAAATGTGTATAATTTTAGAAGAGTTCTGCATGTGTGTGTGTGAACATACACATACAGTTTATATATTAGATAATGTATATTTTTGTGTGCCCGTGTATAATATGTATGTACACATATGTGCATATATACATAGAATTAAATAGTATATTTTGGATGTTCAGTAATGGTAAATAGATAGGGAAATTGTATCTTTTTGCCCTGTGTAATATTTTGCATGTCTATGCGACGTTTCGGTGAAATCACATTCACCATCATCAGGCTGAAGTTTTAAGCTTCGTGTTGCTGTAAATACATATATATATATATATATATATATATATATATATATATATATATATGATTTCACTGAAACGTCGCATAGACATGCAAAATATTACACGGGGCAAAACCTGAACTCAGAACAATCTACATATATATATATGTATATATATGTATGTATGTATGTATATATGTGTGTATATGTGTATATATGTACACACACACACATCTATATATATCCCATCCCTGTACAGCAAGGCACAACAGTGAAGGCAGATATGGATTGCCTTGCCTCTTTCTAGAGGTAGTGAAAAAAAGACTAAGAAACCGAAGCGGAAGCCCATTCTGAAGCAGACGCTAAGTCATGGTGATTAAAAATACAAACATCTTGATAATGATGAGCAATTTAAAGATTAGCCCTCCCAGAGGTTCTGTCCAGATGACATTGTCAGCTATTCTATTCGGTATTGATTTCTCCTCTTTCGCTCCCCCAACTGCACTTGTTTCCGGCTTCTTTGCTTCTCTCTCGGCTAGATAAAAATCTACCAATTTCTCAGTCAGAGAGGAGATGCCTGTAACCTTCCTTTATGTTGCTGTCCTGCAGTAGAACCAGGAGTAATAAGATTCTGTGTGAGTACAAACAACCTGGATGAAGTCACCCGGCTTGAGATAAAAATGCTGCAGTGAAAATGCTGCGGTCAGCTAGTTGCCTTACTTTTCTGGCAGATTTTGTTAGCGTTTATCAAATTCTGATCTGAAGGTTGTCTGTCCAGAGTTAACATCACCTGCAGTCCCTTGGTCTCAGCTTCCTATGTTTCTATGTTTCTATGTTTCCTTCACTGCCTCCTTTTATCCTGAGGTCTTCATGCATTTCCTTGGAGTTGTCAATTGAATAAATGAATAAAAGGTATTCCTTTCCTCCTTTTTTTTATTTAATGAGCTCATCAGTGGGAACTTCTGGAAACAAGGAGGAACTTCTTGACAGTGAGAACTATTAAGTAGTGGAACAACTTGCCTTCCGGGGTTTGGCAGGAGGTTGGCCTAGTAGACCAAGGGTGGGTTCCTCTTACCTGCTGCTACTAGTGCGCTGTAAAAAATATGACCTCAGTAACTGAGTTGTCGAAGCGTGGAACTCATTTCTGGGCTCTGTAGTGTCATCCCCAAACCTCCAACACTTTACCATTAGATTATCCACAGTTGACCTATCCAGATTCCTAAGAGGTCAGTAAGGGGCGAGTACACGTGCACTAGAGTGCCTTCCGTCCCCTGTCCTATTGTTCTCCTATATCTCCTATACCTTTCTTCTATTCCTATATCTCTTCTTCTATTCTTTCATTGATCTGTTCTATTACTATATCTTCTTTTCTATTCTTTCTTAGATATATTTTACTATGAGCATCTCCTCTATAACCTTCAACATGTATTTTACTATGTGTGTATGTGTGTGTGTGTATACATATACATATACATATACATATACATATACATATACATATACATATACATATACATATACATATACATATACATATACATATACATATACATATACATATACATATACATATACATATACATATACATATACATATATATATATATATATATATATATATATATATATAACAGAAACACCAGCCTGAAGATGACGATTGGGACCTCGTCGAAACGTCGCCAGAAATTTCCAAATCCTACACGGGAAGAAACCCGAATATACCAAGACCGTCATACCTGTACCCGTGAAAATCTACGAATATACCCACTGTATTGGACAAAATAAATAAATAAATAAAAAATTAAAAATAAACATGCAAGCACCCCCAGCATGATGTTATTTCTGTGCATGCACAGGAAGCAAAAATGTGCTGAAATCTCACGAGGAGATGGGGGTGAGCATCCCCTCGAGAGATTTTTCTTATGCGCATGTGCAGAAAGCAAGAAAGACCAAAAAATAAAGAAAAAAGATGGTGGTGCCCGAAGGACCAGCATTGGAGTGGTCATGCACAAATTGCGCGATCTGGCAGATGCTATTGGTGCAGAGTTGCCTACTGTACTGGTAGCAACCCACCACTGTTGCAGGCCTCCAAAGGAAGAGAAATTTCCTGACAGTTAAAACAATTAATTAGTGGAACAACCTGCCTCCAGAAATTGTAAATGCCTGGAGTAAAAACATGTGGAATAGGATATGGTCTTCTGAGCTGGGGGTTGGACTAGAAGACTTCCAGGTTCCATTCCAACTCTGTTATTCTATATTCTATTCCTGTCCTACGATTTTATGACTTTATGAACTGTAGTGTATCTGTTACTGCAGATTTTTTAAAAAAATATTGGACAACCATTTGTCAAAGATAGTATCACTGCCTAGGGTAGGAAGTTGGATTAGAAGACTCCAAGGTCATTTTCTATCCTATGATTCTAGGATTCTGGGTCTTTCCATGCAAATGAAACATTGGTTCATTTATAGGAACTTACTAATGTTTGAATACCCTCCACCCAAGAATCCCCCAAGGTTACAGTAGGTCAAATAATCCATCTCTGCTCAGAATAAATTTAAGGAGAAGTTTGACAAGAAAACAGAGCTTTTCAGTTTAGAACAGAATATATGAATCCCATTGTCATCCAGTGAGGGGGTGGGGGATTGAATATCTCTACTTGTTTACAAGAACAATATAATCAACATAATTATTCTATTAAGCATTTCTGATGGTGTGGAATGCATATACCTTGAGTCTTACATAAGACAGGGGAGATTTTTGCTATTAAACCCATTGCAAGGAGAAAATTTGGAGACCACATTTGGAATACTGTGTTCAGTTCTGGAGATCTCGCCTACAAAAGATATTGACAAAATTGAACGGGTCCAAAGACAGGCTACAAGAATGGTGGAAGGTCTTAAGCATAAAACGTATCAGGAAAGACTTAATGAACTCAATCTGTATAGTCTGGAGGACAGAAGGGAAAGGAGGACATGATCGAAACATTTAAATATGTCAAAGGGTTAAATAAGGTTCAGGGGGGAAGTGTTTTTAATAGGAAAGTGAACACAAGAACAAGGGGACACAATCTGAAGTTAGTTGGGGGAAAGATCAAAAGCAACAAAAGCAACATTTTACTGAAAGAGTAGTAGATCCTTGGAGCAAACTTCCAGCAGATGTGGTAGATAAATCCACAGTAACTGAATTTAAACATGCCTGGGATAAACATATATCCATCCTTGTTGTGGTTCCGTCTGAGGCCCTTCCGGGAACGGCTGACCTTCTGTCGGTTTCCAGCTCAGAGGGAGAGGCTGAGGAACAGGAGGTGCAGACAGACGAGGAGGAGGAATCCCAGGCTGAAGAAGAGGGAGGACAGCCAGAGTCCCACCAGGGGGAGCTCTCCCCAGCAAGCAGCCTGGATTCCTTAGAGGAAAGTGCACAAGCCATAATTGATCTGCGACAACGAAGAGCTACTCAGAGACGGAATCAATTGGCTAAATACTTTCAGCATTAAAGTGGCAACAGCTGGGTTTGGGTGTGGTGCTCTTGGGAAAGGCTAAAAGGCAGACCCACCCTTCCTGGCTTGTGGAGTTTTATCTTTGAGAGTCGTGGGACCTGACTGTGAACTTTGGCGTCTTGGAATCCTGGTTTGTGCCTTTGACTATTGAAACCTTTGGGGGGGGGGGGTGCCAGCAAGAAGCTTGCTGTATTGTCTGGATATCAGGACCCTGCTGTACCGTATTATATCCTGTCTGTTGGGAAGAACAGGTTTTCTCTGTGCTTATTTTTTCCAGTTATAAAATACTTTTGGCTTTTACCAGAGTGTCTGGCTGTTTTTTCCAGTTGGTGTTGAGGTCTGGGGGAACCCAGACAGAACACATCCTAAGATAAAGTACAAAAAATAGTATAAGGGCAGACTAGATGGACCATGAGGTCTTTTTCAGTCTTCTATGTTTCTTTTTTTCCTTTTTTTCCCTTTTTTTTTTACATTTTTTATTTACAAATATACAAAACATAAAAAATAATCAAAACATATAACAATTGAGTCTTAGTACAATGCAATATATCTAAATATAAAAGTATAACAGTTAATAAACATATAGACTTATAGGGAGGGGGATAGAGGGAAGATAGAAAATAGATAGGAGAAGAAGGGGAAAGAAAGAGGGGAGAAGCAAGAAGACAAAGGAAAGAAGAAAGAAAAGGAAAAGAAAGGGGTGGGCAAGAGTACGGTGGAGTTGTGTTGAGAATATGAACTAATTTCACATTTGTTAGCTCGTTACCTTGGATCAGATTAGTCATATAGATAGGTAAAAGCAAGCGTTGGTTTAATCGAAATATAGAGATTTTGAAAATAATAATAAAAATTTCATATTTATATATCTAATATCTCTTGTTACTATTGAAAAGGAAAGGAGAGATTATATACCGGATTTGTATCTGGTCAAATTTATACAGATCATTTCATTATTACAGCATCTGGACCGGGAGTCACTGCTCACAGTCACTCATGCCCTCATCACCTCGAGGTTCGACTACTGTAATGCTCTCTACATGGGGCTACCTTTGAAAAGTGTTCGGAAACTTCAGATCATGCAGAATGCAGCTGCGAGAGCAGTCATGGGCTTCCCCAGGTATGCCCATGTTTCACCAACACTCCGCAGTCTGCATTGGTTGCCGATCAACTTCCGGTCACAATTCAAAGTGTTGGTTATGACCTTTACAGCTTTTCATGGCACTGGACCAGAATATCTCCAAGACCGCCTGCTGCCGCACGAATCCCAGCGACTAATTAGGTCCCACAGAGTGGACCTTCTCCGGGTCCCGTCAACTAAACAATGTCGGTTGGCGGACCCCAGGGGAAGAGCCTTCTCTGTGGCAGCCCCAGCCCTCTGGAACCAACTCTCCCCGGAGATTAGAACTGCCCCTACTCTCCTTGCCTTTCGTAAGCTCCTTAAGATCCACCTGTGTCATCAGGCATGGGGGAACTAAGACATCTCCCCCGGGCATATACAATTTATAAATGGTATGTGTGTACGTATGTGTGTTTAAAAAATGGGGGTTTTTAAATGTTTTTAGTAGAAATTTAGATTTGTTGTAAATTGTTTTTCACTTTGTTGTGAGCCGCCCCGAGTCTGCGGAGAGGGGCGGCATACAAATCTAAATAAACATTAACATAAACATATTATCCTCTCTTTTTTTTAACCATCTGTAGAAGGGATCTCAACAGTCATTAAATGAGGACTCAGTTTCATTTCTAACTAACATTGTTAGTTTAGTCTTCTATGTTTCTATGTTTCTAAAATATCAGAGCCCCTGGACTTGGTAGCAGGCCTATTTCATAATCAGAAGAAATTTTATGTACAGTATATGAAAAAAGGAGTCTCACTTTGAGATCTAAGACCCTGAGTGAAACTGAAATAGAGATGGCATGTTTAAGGCAAAACTAATAAAGATGAAATCAGTTCCAGATACTGGTTGAAAGTTATCCACAAAAAAAAAAAAGTACTTCAAAAGGTCATATGCAATATTGTAATAATTCATGAAAAAATGAATCTGAGTCATTCTTTTAGAAAGGGGTATTAGAGATTACAGAGGAAGTCAAAACTCAAGCAAAGGGAAAAAAGTGAGGAGGGTATTCTTCCCAAGGTATCATAATCATTTCCTCTTACATAACTCCATGCACAACAGAGGTGTGTATGGACTGGTTTTTTAGAACCGGTAGTGGGAATTTTCTCCCACTCACCAAACCGGGAGCAATAGCTTGCTGGCCACACCCACAAACCAGGTCTTTTGGTAGTGTCATAAGTGCCGCCATCTTGTTTTTCACTTCTGCATTGTTGCTTTTTGCTTCTGCGCATGCGCAGAAGCTGAGTTTTCAGCACTGCACATGCACACATAACCCTAATGCAGAATGATTAGTTTATTTCTTGGAGGTTTTCAAATAAATGTAGTCTGCTTGCAAAATTACTAACAGAGTTAGTAATTCCACCACAGTAAGAAGAATCCATGCAACAAAATATCCCAGCATATTCTTATCCTTTTTAAGGTTTCAACTAGCCGTTCATCTTTCCCTCCATAATACACACATTATACTCCATCATTTACACTTATGCTTAAGCAAGTGATCTGAAAGCTTAAGGACTGCATTCATTTAACTTACAATTATTTTGTGGCTGATCTGATTATTGAACCTACATAACTAGGTTCACTATATTGCACAAACTGATAAAGTTAGATTAATTCACTATCAGGTTAATTTACTTGGGCAAATATCAACATACTGTTTGCCCCTCTGTCAATTTACCTACCCACCAATTAAAAAAGGAGCCATTTATGTGTATTGTTTTGTACCCCTTACACCTCCTCCTAAATTTATAGATGCTGGAAGAACAGCAAAAATTGAAACCTGCCTTGGTGCAATCTGCAAATTTTACCATCCTTAATATGAATCCTGGTAGGAAGTTATGAAAACCGAGGGAAAATTGAACTTAGCAACTTAATCTGTGTGGAGTGAATCGACTAACGTAAAAGTCCACCCCACATAATTAAAGAAAGCCATACCTCTGAGTGGGATCAGTCACAAATAATATGTCCCTTATCATCTCTTCTTGCCTCTACTTTTTAATATCCACATTTCGAAGCAACTGAAGTCATTTTGAAAATCGCTCCAAAACCAGATAATTTCATTTCTGTAATAGAGTTAGTGGCTTCGCTATTGGACCAAAAGAATATTAAGGAATGAAACAAATATGAATATATAAAGATAGGTGACGTTTTGATCTTGAGAATTACTCTACCTGGACAATTGCTGGATCTTTATAATCACAAGCAAATTTTATGTGTGCCATGTGTGTGTGTGTGTGTGTGTGTGTGTGTCTAGATTTAGTATATTTATGTCTATTAATATAGGGGTGAGTCAGCAGTCCTACAAAGTTGCTTAAACAAAGAACTTGAAAATAATTACACAAATCATTGAGAAGCTTTTTTTTTAACAAGCCAGAAACAGATGCACAAATATAATTTCCTATTCTATTTTTAAAAGGAAGGTAACTTATGGATAAGGAAGGAAGCAAAGCTAGACATTGAAGAGAAATTCATTTTACCCACTTTGTATTTTAGAAATTCCACCAGCCTGAATTTTTATCCATTTCACGTTTTCTAAATATACGTGTAAATGAGAATGTATTTGTCTTCCAAAAGCCATAATTTTCAAACTGTTAAAATGTGATTTATGATTTTTAAATATATGTAGATAAAGGGAAAATCCACACAAATGTGCACATTGGGTGAAAAGGTACATAGAAGGAAATCTTACATTTAAAATGCATTGCTAAGGGGTAGAACTACTTGCAAAGACATTCATGCCTTGGAAAATATATTCAAACACTGATGTCTCCTACCAAATCAGTCTAACTCAAGACATTGTACCAATGACACGCAAGACATCTACCAATGACAACAAGTGCTACAAATGTAACAGAACCACCAAAAAGAGTGAAGAATATAAAAAATGCTGCATTTGCTCAAAATATGCCCACAATAAAGCCTAGGAATAAGCAATAATGTAGACATCTTCCTTCAAACACCTTCCACATTTCTTCATTTCTGTTCATCATGTCTACCGATACTGGATAATCTAATTACCATGCCTGATAAATTCCAAACCATAGAAAGAACCATAAAAGCACAAAACACATACATTGACTCTATAGAAGTTTTCATAGATGCTTGTTTAGCAGCATAGTTCACATCTTTTGGGGGGGAAATTTACTGCACAGATAAATGGAAATTCAAATGCTCAAAATCATATTCTAACACTTCAACCACTACCTCAACCTCAAATTCAACTACCACTACTTCAATCACATGCACAACTGCACCAACCCTCTACCTCTAGCACACACACAATCTCAAACATCTACCAACCATCCAAGCAATTCATCTTTATTCATCAAAGACACCCTTGAACGTGAACAAAAATGCAACAACGCTATTCTATTTGGGCTCAAACTCACTGTTGAACCTAATATTACAAGGACTTGCAACTTCATTGCACCAAACATCCTCCTGGAAAATTGAAATCTCCAGAGATTGCCCGGGTTTAAGTATAGAGATGATTCGGTGGCCCCAAAATTCTGTAGAGTCATTTGCAAAAATGAACTCATCAAACAAAAATTCTTCTATAGTATAAACTATTAACAGAAATGACTTCAATCCCAAAAAACTTTGCACATGGCCTGATCTATCCATTCTACAATGAATCTGTTCCCACAAACTCTGGACATAACTCAAAAAACGTCAAGACCAAGGACATAGTGACCTAAACATTGACTACTGTGTGGGCTGCATCAAAACTAAGATCCGTAATCCACCTTTCAATATTCAACTTTCCATCATCCAAAACCATCCAATCCACCTTCAACCAAAACCAACCCCATATCAACCAAGACTAGGTATGCATGACCCTTACTTCCTCAATATCAACTACTACTTATCTTAAATGCAAACTAATGACTGCAAGAAGCATCGTAAACAAAGCTACTGGTTTATATAAAAAAGATATTGAGACTCTAGAAAAAGTGCCGAGGAGAGCAAACAGGGTGATCAGGGGACTGGAGACTAAAACATATCGGTTGCAGGAACTGGGCATGGATAGTCTAGTGAAGAGAAGGACCAAGGGAGACATGATAGCAGTATTCCAATATTTGAAGGGCTGCCATAGAGAGGAGGGGTCAAGCTATTCTCCAAAGCATCAGAAGGATAGACTGGATGGAGATGTTTATCAAGGAGAACTTCAACCTAGAAATAAGGTGGGACTTTCTGACAATGAGACCAATCAACCAATGGAACAGCTTGCCTTTGGAAGTTGTGGGAGCTTCATTCATTCATTCATTCATTCATTCATTCATTCATTCATTCATTCATTCATTCATTCATACAAATATAGTATTGTATTGTATTGTAGTATGTTTAACATAATATAAGTATAAAGTAGAGATAGAAAAGATAAAAAGACATTAGGACAGGGACATTAAGCACAAAGGTGCACTTATGTACGCCCCTTACAGACCTCTTAGAAAAGGGGAGAGGTCTATTGTAGATAATGTAAGGCTGAAGATTTTGGGATTGGGGGAAGAAACAACAGAGTCTGGTAGTGAATTCCAGGCGTTGACCACTCTATTGCTGAAATCGTATTTTCTGCAGTCTAGTTTGGAGCGATTTACATTTAGTGTGTATCTTTTGCATGCTCTTGTGCTGTTGTTGTTAAAGGTGAAGTAGTCACCAACAGGGAGCACATTGTGATGTATGATTTTATGAACAACAGTTAAATCAGTTCGGGGGCGGCGTAGCTGTAAATTTTCTAAACATAGTAATTGAAGTCTGGAGAGGTAAGGTAATTTGTTGCATGAGGAGGAGTGGAGGACTCTTCTTGTGAAGTACTTCAAGTATTTCATCACTTGAGACTTTTAAGAAGAGATTGGACTGCCACTTGTCAGAATTGGTGTAGGGATTCCTGCTTGAGCAGTGGATTGGACTAGATGTCCTACAACGTCCCTTCCAAATCTGTTAATCTGTTAAACCAATGAAGACCTCTCACTCAAGGAGGTCCAATTAACCAGGATCACATTACCCTACTTTGATTGATTGATTTATTGATTGTTTGTTTGATTGTTTGATTGATTGATTGATTGATTGATTCATTTATTTATTTACTCATTTGTCCAATACACAAATACATAGGAAGAAAAATAGACATGTAGTAATATATATAAGGGTAAAGTGAACTTAAAGGAGAGGATATATGAAAGAAAGAAAATATATATGATAAGTGAGAGAAAGGAAAGACAATTGGACAGGGGACGAAAGGCACACCAATGCACTTATGTACGCCCCTTACTGGCCTCTTAGGAACCTGGAGAGGTCAATTGTGGAGAGTCTAAGGGAGAAATGTTGGGGGTTAGGGGTTGACACAATTGAGTCCGGTAATGAGTTCCACGCTTCGATAACTCGATTGTTGAAATCATATTTTTTACAGTCAAGTTTGGAGCGGTTCGTATTAAGTTTGAATCTGTTGTGTGCTCTTGTGTTGTTGTGGTTGACACATTATGTGAAAACACAGTTTTCTGGAGAAAGTTATATTGCTGGGAAAGATGGAAGGAAAGAGGAAAAGCAGCACACGGATGGATTCTGGTACAGTGGGAATGGGTGCACCATTAGAAGACATGAAAGACTTGAAAGTTAGGTAATCAGTGGTTCTAAACCTTTCTAATGCTGTGATTCCCAACCATAAGTCTAGTGGCAATTCTCCCAACAGAGCTTTAAGCTGATTGGCAGGAAGGTCAGTGGGATACCCCCACTGTAAACACCTGATTGGTTGGATTGTAAATATATGTTCCAAGATGCCAGAATAGAAGCTTTAGTTCCTGTGAAATGGTCATTTTACTCCCAAAGGGGTCCCGATCCCCAAGTTGAGAACCACTAGTATAGACGGTGTTCAAGAAAATAACTTGATGGCAAATAATCACTTATATTTAATTATAATTAAATTAAACTGAGTTTTGTTTTCATCTGGCCTATGCTCATTTCCTCACAGTGCCATGTACTTATAGTAAAAAACCAAGTGTATTCACCAGCTCAAAAGTGTTGAAAATGTTGTGTTAGATCAGGGCTGTCAAACTTCTGGCCCATTGCTTGGACCGCCAGCCTCAGCTTTACACTTTACACTAGAATTAGTTCAATCCAAGTTTATTAGAGCAATTCTCCAGATGCTACGTTGCGTCTCAAATGCACTTCTGCACCTGGAGACTGGACTGATAAAAGTCGAAGCAAGAATCTGTATAGCATCCCTAAATATGTGGTTAAAGCTTAATTTTTTTCCGCAAGGTCTGCTCGGTTAATCCTTCACGATGAATTTTCCTCCTCATGGATTAAGGCCATCGAGTTCAATCTTCACAAATTAGGCTTCTCCCCAGATTTAATACTCGAGATGAACTATGATCTAGCAGGACAGACCTTGCGACAAAGGGTGGAGGACATCGAGAGGCAGGAGGACTTGGGTAGAGCTCTGCTGTTTCTGGCCCCAGATACCACTAGATATTTTGTGGCTCCTGCAAGATACCTGGGACAGCTAGAGTCAGCAAGCCATCGAAAGGCATTTGCTCTTGTATGGTGCTGTGTGCTTCCATCCGCCGTTTTGTATGGCAAGTACAAGGGAACTCCAGCCACTGAAAGATTTTGTCCTTTTGACTCAGGAGAGGTGGAGACTGAGGGACACATGCTCCTGAGATGCTCCTTTTTCACTGACATTAGGAGAAAGCATATTCTACCACTTATTGAGGGATATCCTGGCCGCTTGAACGTTGCCTATCTCCGGTGGTTGCTTGGGGATGAGCAGGCCAGGATTACGGCACAGGTGGCCAAATTCTGCGCAGCAGCAGCAGCAGCGGGGATTCGTCGCAAATGTGTGCCTTCATAGCGAGATATGTACATCTCTTGTATAGTTACAATGGGTCAATTTTGGTTGCTCAGCCAAAAGTCCTGTTTCCTGTTCTTTTTCCTTTTTAATTATTAATAATAATGATGGTCTTTGACCGTAAATAAAATTTTATTATTATTAACTCCTGTCCCATGGGCCAGATGCGTCACCCTCACCTACATCTAATATATCAAAGGGGTGGGGGGAGTCCCAATACATCATTTGACACCGCCATGATGATGTGAGTTTGACACCCCTACGTAGCTTCTGCTCTGGCAATCTCACACTACTGACTAGAGCCTACAAAACCTATGCCAGACCCATTCTCGAATACAGCTCATCTGTCTGGAACCCACACCACATCTCAGACATCAACACTCTTGAAAACGTCCAAAGGTATTTCACCAGAAGAGCCCTTCACTCCTCCACTCGAAACAGAATACCCTACGAAAATAGACTATCTATCCTGGGTCTTGAAAGCTTAGAACTGCGGCGCCTAAAACACGATTTAAGTATTGCCCACAAGATCATATGCTGCAACGTCCTTCCGGTCAACGACTACTTCAGCTTCAACCGCAACAACACAAGAGCACACAACAGATTCAAACTTAATATTAACCGCTCCAAACTTGACTGTAAAAAATATGACTTTAACAATCGAGTTGTCAAAGCGTGGAACTCATTGCCGGACTCAGTGGTGTCAGCCCCCAGCCCCCAACATTTCTCCCTAAGACTCTCCACGATTGACCTCTCCAGGTTCCTAAGAGGCCAGTAAGGGACGTACATAAGTGCACTGATGTGCCTATCGTCCCCTGTCCAATTGTCTCTCCTTATCTCATATATCATATATTTTCTGTCCTTTCCTTCTACTTCTCTTCTTTCTTACTTTCAATCTTTATATATATTACTTAATGTCTATTCTCTTTCATATGTATTGTATATTGGACAAAGAATAAATAAAATAAATAAAAATAAAAGCTGATCTAACCCAAGCCAGTTTTCTATCTCCAGCTGCAGGTTCTTGATAGACCTACTCATGGATCTATTTTGAGAAATCACATTAGCGGATGACAAAAACATGTGTGCAAAGACAGGACAGGAACTTTCCAAGACAAGGGCAAACATGCCTGCCTCTTCTGCTACAAAGAACTAGGAGTCTAATGCGCCCAGATCTTGAATGATAGATCAGGTGTCTATCATATTCTTCCTTCCTAAGGTTATCTGGTTTCCTGCTGGGAACCCAACCAAGACCCTGGAGAGGATGTCTGTTCTGCTAAATTCGTCTTGGCTCAGATTTTGAAACACTTCCTGGCTTCATTCTCCTGCATTTTTCATCCAATGATTAAACAAGACCTTGGTTTTTACAGGATATAGCTTCAGCGACACTAAGCAAGAGGAGGAAAAATTAAATAGTGTCAATACACTGAGAAATTAAAAAGTCACTTTCAGGTGTGTTTGGTGGGGAACAATTCAGAGCTTTGCATTTAATTACTGCCCCCAGGACTTTCAAAAGATATAATTTCCTCCCACCCATACCCCCGCCCCCACCTCCTCATTTGAAATGTAAACTGAGCATTTTCCTATGAGATAAAGAAACCAATCTGAATGTATCGAAGCTTTCTCTAGTTTTCTTTTTTTCTTTCTTCCATCCCTTCTCTTTTGGCAGTTTGGTCCTTTAATTATGATGATAAATCTCCAGCATTTGGCAGCAGAACAAAGAAGTATATTTTTGCATGTCTCTGTTCCTGGGGAAGAAGGGAGAGATTAGAAAGAAGGGGGT
Source organism: Erythrolamprus reginae (assembly GCF_031021105.1). NCBI lineage: Eukaryota > Metazoa > Chordata > Lepidosauria > Squamata > Dipsadidae > Erythrolamprus > Erythrolamprus reginae. Next base: position 18,276,287 of record NC_091952.1, read on the forward strand.
GGGAAGGGACACCTCCAAAAAAAGAGAGAAACTCCACTATGTATTTGCAATGATTGCCATAATTCACTGATTGTGGTCCATGGGAAAGAGATTGGCCCATAATGTTTATGTTTATGTTTATTTAGATTTGTATGCCGCCCCTCTCTGCAGACTCGGGGCGGCTCACAACAAAGTGAAAAACAATTTACAACAAATCTAAATTTCTACTAAAAACATTTAAAAAAACCCATTTTCTAAACACACATACATACACATATACCATTTATAAATTGTATATACCCGGGGGAGATGTCTTAGTTCCCCCATGCTTGACGACACAGGTGGGTCTTAAGGAGCTTACGAAAGGCAAGGAGAGTAGGGGCAGTTCTAATCTCCGGGGAGAGTTGGTTCCAGAGGGCCGGGGCCGTCACAGAGAAGGCTCTTCCCCTGGGGCCCGCCAACCGACATAGTTGACGGGACCCGGAGAAGGCCCACTCTGTGGGAAGGCCCACTCTGTGGGACCTAATAATGGCCAAGATCCTTGTTGTTTCTATAGGCCAGTGATGATGAACCTATGGCACGGATGCCATAGGTGGCATGCGGAGCCATTTTTTTAAAAAAATATTCTTTGTCCAATATACAATACATATGGAAGAGAATAGACATTAAGTAATATATATGACGATAGAAAGTAAAAAGAAGAGAAGTAGATGGGAGGGAGAGAATATATATGATATAAGAGATAAGGAGAGAATATATATGATATATATATATATATATAATATATATAGATAGATAGATATAGATATAGATAAGGAGAGAATATATATGACATATGAGATAAGGAAAGACAATTGGACAGGGGACGATAGGCACATCAATGCACTTATATACGCCCCTTACTGGCCTCTTAGGAACCTGGAGAGGTCAATCGTGGAGAGTCTAAGGGAGAAGTGTTGGGGGTTGGGAGTTGACACTATTGAGTCCGGCAATGAGTTCCACGCTTCGACAACTCGATTGTTAAAGTCATATTTTTTACAGTCAAGTTTGGAGCGGTTAATATTAAGTTTGAATCTGTTGTGTGCTCTTGTGTTGTTGCGGTTGAAGCTGAAGTAGTCGTTGACCGGAAGGACGTTGCAGCATACGATCTTGTGGGCAATACTTAAATCGTGTTTTAGGCGCCGCAGTTCTAAGCTTTCAAGACCCAGGATAGATAGTCTATTTTCGTAGGGTATTCTGTTTCGAGTGGAGGAGTGAAGGGCTCTTCTGGTGAAATATCTTTGGACGTTTTCGAGAGTGTTGATGTCTGAGATGTGGTGTGGGTTCCAGACAGATGAGCTGTATTCAAGAATGGGTCTGGCATAGATTTTGTAGGCTCTAGTCAGTAGTGTGAGATTGCCAGAGCAGAAGCTATGTAGGATCAGACTAACAACTCTGGAAGCCTTTTTGGCGATATTGTTGCAGTGGGCTTTAGCACTTATCTGCTGGCACGTGAGCCATTGCTCTAACTCAGCTGCAACGTGGATGTGTGTCCCGGCCAGCTGATTTTTGGCTTGCACAGAAGCTCTGGGAGGACATTTTTGGCTTCCAAAGAGCTTCCGGGGAGATGGGAGAGGGCATTTTTAACCTTCCTTGGCTCCAAGAAAGCCTATCCATGCCCAGTTCCCGCAGTCTCTCTTCATTGTTCCGTTGTTATCGAGGTATCCCAAAATGAAGAGATCAGATAACAGTAATAAGAAATGAACTTTTCTAAAAGGGAGAATTTATGAATATTGTAACAGAGAAGAAAACTGATGAATGGGAGGATTTTTTCTTCTTCACATTTTTGAACCACCCATCTATCTCAAATGATGTCCTGCAGATTGGGAAATGTTTCTAAAGTGCCTTTCCTAGGTCAAGCAGAAGCAACAGCCATCAAGATAACTGGAGATGGCAAGACGAGAGAAGGAGACAGCAGGGAAACAAGGTTAACCTTGCCACGGGGGTGAAATGGTACTGGTTCGCTCGTGTCTGTCAGTTAATGGAGAGCCAGTTGCGAAGGAAGAGCAAGGCTCCGCACACCCACCCAGACACTGCCATCTGGGTTCCTTTACCCTCTGCACAGGCACAGAATGCTTTGCACATGCAGAGTAAGAGAGCCCAAATGGCAGTGTATGGGCAGGTGGGCGGAGCCTCATGCTGCCTTCGCGACCGGCTCTCCAATGACTGACAGGCAACTTGGGCGTCCTCCTCGATCCACAGCTCACATTAGAAAACCATCTCTCAGCTGTGGCGAGGGGGGCATTTGCCCAGGTTCGCCTGGTGCACCAGTTGCGGCCCTATCTGGACCGGGACTCATTGCTCACAGTCACTCATGCCCTCATCACCTCGAGGTTCGACTACTGTAATGCTCTCTACATGGGGCTACCTTTGAAAAGTGTTCGGAAACTTCAGATCGTGCAGAATGCAGCTGCGAGAGCAGTTATGGGCTTACCTAGGTATGCCCATGTTTCACCATCACTCCGCAGTCTGCATTGGCTGCCGATCAATTTCCGGTCACAATTCAAAGTGTTGGTTATGACCTTTAAAGCCCTTCATGGCATCAGACCAGAATATCTCCGAGACCGCCTCCTGCCGCACGAATCCCAGTGACCGATTAGGTCCCACAGAGTGGGCCTTCTCCGGGTCCCGTCAACTAAACAATGCCGGTTGGCAGGTCCCAGGGGAAGAGCCTTCTCTGTGGCGGCACCGACTCTCTGGAACCAACTCCCCCCGGAGATTAGAACTGCCCCTACTCTTCCTGCCTTCCGAAAACTCCTTAAGACCCACCTTTGCCATCAGGCATGGGGAAACTAAACATCTCCCCTGGGCACGTTAATTTATACATGGTATACTTGTGTGTGTGTTTGCTATTACATGGGGTTTCTCTTAAATCGTTAAACATTTTAATTAATTGGATTGTTGTGACTGTTTTTACTTGTTGTGAGCCGCCCCGAGTCTTCGGAGAGGGGCGGCATACAAGTCCAACTAATAAATAAATAAAATAAATAAATAAATGAGTGAACCGGGAGCACTTGACCCCTGCCTTGCCACCTTGCTTTCAAATCCACTCCCCCATGAATAGACAAGGTGGCAACTTAAAAAACAAAAAGAGAAGGAATCTGGATTTATCTCTTAAAGTAATATAATCAAGAAGAAAATGTGGGGCAGAGATGCACATTTTCCAAAGGATATTTGAAGAATGGTTATTAGGTGATGGAACTGTGTTTGGACCTGTGATCTCTTCAGGGGAAGGTGGACTCGTTCCAGATTATAGGAATGGAGTCAAATCTTTCCAGTGTGAGTGGTTTGCTTATAAAGCTCTTGAATACATGATGTGTTTTTAAAAATATCTTAACCTAAAGTTAGTGTTGGATGAAGTTCATGAGTTACATACAGCTCCAAGAACGTTCTGTTATTCTTCCCTCTATTGTGGAACATTAATAAAGTTTCTTCAAGATATTTTTATGCATTCCTTCTTTATTTTTCCTCATATTCTGGGCATGCAGTGTTTATATTCATGACTAATAAAATTTCATTTTCCCCAAGCTGATGGTGACAATGGCACATATTGAAACACAGTTCGTGGACTTTGATGAATATAATTCTTCTTTGTGATAAGAGTCTTGGTTAAAAATCCATCTCTATATGAGGTGATTTACACAATATATTTACCTAAGTAAGCAGGGGCAGGTTCCTACCACTCTGCCTTTTCAGTAGTGGCCCACCAATTGCGTAATTTGTGTACGACAGCTCCAGTGTAGTTTTTACCAGGCCATCGTGCGCATCATCTTTTTTCTGAATTTTTTTCTGAATTTTTTTCTTTTTGCTTCCTGCGTATGCGCAGAAGCAAAATCTCACAAGGGGACACTCACAGGCATGAAATTTTGGTGATTTTTTTTGCTTCTGCGCATGCACAGTGCACTGGTAGCAAGGTAAGAGGAGCCCGCCCCTGCACATAAGTGACAAACCTAAAAGTCAGTTTGCACAATATGACATGCACACATGTCTGGGGTGGGGGTGGAGGGGGAGGAAACAAAGGCATGAAAGCAGTGTCCCACTAATGGCTGCAGGCCCTACCTATTTTGTACATACAGGGTGCATTCCAAAAGTAATGTAATTGAATTTCCTGCGCCACTCCTATTGGTCAGAGTGGGACTGAAACACTTGGAGTAGGTGTGGGGGATGCTAAGCTTTGCCCGAAACCAGTCTCAGTGCTCTCCAAGCTGTGGAAGCGGCAGGACATCAGTTATTGTAAACCTCTGCATGCCGACCATGTCACGAAAAAAAACTTTGAACTTTTTGAACTTTTGCAATGTATAGAAATTGAACCTGATTATTTGGACAACGTCATCACTGGTGATGAATAGTGTTCGGCGAACCGAACTCGCAAAGTTCGAACTTTGCAGTATTCGGCATGCCGAACCCGAACCCGAACTTTTTAAAAAGTTCGGGTAAAGTTCGAGTTCGGGTTTGGCGTTCGGCTGAACACCGTGAAATGCCACGGCCCGGGAGGAGAGTGGGGAATCCCATTGTGGGATTTCCCACCTCCTTTTGCTTGCGGCGCTGCACTTAAGAAACATTTCCCAATCTGAAGGACATCATTTGAGATAGATCGGTGGTTCAAAAATGTGAAGAAAAAAAATCCTGCCCCTTTTTGTCACATACTGAGGGGGCAGGGCTTCTATCTAAGTGCTATTCCTTTTGCTGCCAGGCTTTGGAACTGAGGTCTGTAAAGGAGATTTTTGTTTTTAGAAGACTAGGGTATGCAAAAGAGTCTTGATATTCCTATACCACACGAGACAATTTGGAGTTAGTTTAGCCCTGTGCTGCTGTCCTTAGGCAAAGCAAGAGGAGGCCAATAACGATGATCTGTTGAAAAAAAAATGCATGTATATTAACCTGTTACTAGCTAGCTATCTTTGGGGTAAGTCAATCATTGTAATTGTGCGAACATGAAGAATAAACAGCAAATCCCGAGCAAGACAGATCTCTGAACAACATACCCAGAGAGAAGAGAGATCTCTGGATAGTCTCAGAGAGAACAGGTCTCTGAACAACAGAGCTTTGTTCAGAAATAGTAAATAGATAAGGAAATTGCATCTCTTTGAGACAAGGAGAGGTCAGGCACCGTAACCCTAGTCCAAACCTTTCATGGGAGTGATGTCAAGTTGGCCATGTTTAAGCCAGTCACATGTCCTTTAAGCCACCCCCGGACAAGCCACTCCCACCCAGTCAATTGGCTGGCAAGCCACACCCACAAAATAAGCCATGCCTACTATGTGGTAGTAAAATATTTTACAGCCCTTCACTGGGCTCCATGTCTATGAGTCCTACAACCTAAGATAAAGAAAGAACTAAAAAATAACTCTGCATTGATTTTGTTTAGTGCAATATGGGACAGAGAGAAACTTGGATAGATCATTGAGATTCTGTCATTCTCCTTTATTGCAATAAAAGAGCATGTCTATAGACCTATAAAGCCCTTCATGGCATCGGACCAGAATATCTCCGGGACCGCCTTCTGCCGCACGAATCCCAGCGACCAGTTAGGTCCCACAGAGTTGGCCTTCTCCGGGTCCCATCGACTAAACAATGCCATCTGGCGGGACCCAGGGGAAGAGCCTTCTATGTGGCGGCCCCGACCCTCTGGAACCAACTCCCCCCCAGAGATCAGAGTTGCCCCCACCCTCCTTGCCTTTCGTAAGCTCCTTTAAACCCACCTCTGTCATCAGGCATGGGGGAATTGAGATATTCCCTTCCCCCTAGGCTTATAAAATTTATGCTTGGTATGTCTGTATGTATGATTGGTTTGTTAAATTAGGGTTTTTTAATTTAACTTAAACTTAAATATTAGATTTGTATATATTATCTTATTATTGTTGTTAGCCGCCCCGAGTCTACGGAGAGGGGCGGCATACAAATCTAATAAATGAATGAATGAATGAATGAATGAATGAATGAATGAATGAATGAATGAATGAATGTATGTATGTCTGGAGCATGTCGGTGGTTATTGAAATGGATGTCCATGTGCCACCTCTATGTTGGTTGAGGCAGGCAGGATTCCCTTCAGTACCATTTGTTGGAGGTCAAGGGAAAGGGAGAGTTTTGCCTTCTCTTTCTGCTCAAGATCCCCATGTACAATTGGTAGGCCACTGTGTGATACAGAATGAATGCTGGTCTCAATGGGCTTTGGCCTAATTCAGCATGTTCTTATGTTCTTATTTTCTGGAGTCCCTGCCATGCCTCTTTTACCTGGTCTTACTTGAAGGCCTGACAGCTTGTTTGGGTCTTTGGATGCCTTTCTGGTCCTCCCACACTGCTTGGAACCTTTTTTTTTTTTGGCCCTGATTAAAGAGTTCCAGGAACAGTTCTTGCATCTGTAGCAACAGACATTAGTTTCAGAATGATGGGTGCACTTGAGCAATGTATTGGGTAACTATATATATATGTGGGAATGACCTTGGGAGATGGCGGGAAAGCAGTGCTGCCTTAAGGAACAATCAGATAAGAGAGGACACAGCCTGTAGTTGCCTAATGGGCAGAGAAAGAAGCCGAGAAAGGAAACACCCTAACGTCTCAGACTACAAAAGAGAAGGTGGGAGGTTTGTACCATCAGTTTTGCAAGATTGATGTCAGCTTTCCCAGATAAACCAGACAGGAAACATAACCAGATGAGCTAATTCTACTTTACCTGTAAGGCTTCATCATCTGAATCAGAGATCTATTAGCACAGATTCTGAGTTTGTTTCTCTGCCCAGTATGCAGCTGTGAGCTAGGCCCTGTTTTATCTGGTTGCCCTCTAACCAACATGCCTACCCTCCCTCCACCTTCCAAGGTCATTCCCACATACCATTATGGCAATGCATGTTAAAATTCAATTGAGCAATACATGTCAATTCAATACAAGCTCTTCATGGCACCGGGCCAGATTATCTCAGGGACCGCCTTCTGCCGCACAAATCCCAGCGACCAGTTAGGTCCCACACAGTGGACCTTCTCCGGGTCCCGTCAACTAAACAATGTCATTTGGTGGGGCCCAGGGGAAGAGCCTTCTCTGTGGCGGCCCCGACCCTCTGGAACCAACTCCCCCCAGAGATCAGAATTGCCCCCACCCTCCTTGCCTTTTGTAAGCTCCTCAAAACCCACCTCTGCCGTCAGGCATGGGGTAACTAAGATAATTTTTCCCCTAGGCTTCTACAATTTATGCATGGTATGTTTGTATGTATGATTGGTTTTATAACAAGGGTTTTTAGATATTATAGTATTGGATTGTTACATTCTGTTTTTGTCACTGCTGTTAGCCGCCCCGAGTCCACGGAGAGGGGCGGCATACAAATCCAATAAATAAATAAATAAATAATTTATTTTGAAGCAGGTGATCATCACTATGGATCTCTCTCGTTTTTTTGTGTTTTTGTTTCAGTTGAACACTGGATTTTTCCCTTTGAACTAAATCACTGTTATTTTTAACTATTGCATTTTATTTATTTATTATTAGAGTTGAATTGTCTTCTTTGGAACAGCAGTACCAATTTCCTCTTTTCTGGGAAACTGATGTTTTCTCATCTGGGCAATAATTCACATTTCTGCAGAACTGCAGAAAAAACAATTGCTGCCAACTTTCCTTCCATTGAGGACCTGTATACTGCACGAGTCAAAAAGAGGGAGGTTTTTTTCTCATCATTCCTATCATCCTTTTCCTCCCACTTCCCCTCTTCGGAGAGGGATGGCATACAAATCTAATAAAATTTAAAACTTAAACTTAGGCCTGTATGAGTGTAACTTGTTGCTTGTATCCTAAGATTTTTATTAATATTGATTGTTTCTTCATTGCTTATTTGACCCCTATGACGATCGTTAAGTGTTGTACTTCATGATTCTTGACAAATGTATGTTTTCTTTTATGTACGCTGAGAGCATATGCACCAAGACAAATTCCTTGTGTGTCCAATCACACTTGGCCAATAAAGAATTCTATTCTATTCTATCTATTTCTTATTTGCAACACTTGACAGAAACAAGAATATTCATGATTTTTTGGACATTTTGCTGAGAAAAAAAATCAGCATTTCAAATGTCTACAATGCAGGGATTTAAGTACATCTGACCTCCTAATGAGATGTAAGGCAATAGACAGTCTATACAAAAATATAAAATGCACTAAGAAGCAATTAAAAAGAAACCAGCTTGGTCCAGTGTCAATAGGATAAAAGTCAGGAGATTGTGAATTCTAGTCCCACATTAGGCATGAAAGCCAATTGGATGACTTTGGACCAGTGCCTCGCTCTCAGCCCAACCCACCTCACAAGGTTATTGTTATGGGGAGAATAGGAGGAGGAAGAAATATTGTGTGTGTTCACCATCTGGAATTATTCTTAAAAATAATAAAGGCAGGAAATAAATAAAAAGCAGCAAAAGCCTGAATTAAAATGTGTTCTTTATGTAGAATTATACTGGAATGGGAAATTTAGGAATGAAAGTCTAGAGGAGAGAGGTAACAAAGAGTTTAATGTAACCAATACTCTATAAGAAGCTCTTATGCAACGCTAAATGCTTATTTACAAGTGGTTCATCATAATGTGATAAAGCAGCGTGGAGCATTAGTGTTTAGACTTCTAACGCACCGAATCAAGTAGAGTGGTGCCTCTACTTAAGAATTTAATTCGTTCCGTGACCAGGTTCTTAAGTAGAAAAGTTTGTAAGTAGAAGCAATTTTTCCCATAGGAATCAATGTAAAAGTAAATAATGCGTGCAAAAATATTAGGAAAGAAATAAAAGCTCGGAATTTGGGTGGGAGGAGGAGGAGGAAGAGGAAGAGGACAGTCGCTGCCAAAGGAAGAAGGTGAGAAAGATAGAAACATAGAAGATTGACAGCAGAAAAAGACCTCATGGTTCATCTAGTCTGCCCTTATACTATTTCTTGTATTTTATCTTAGGATGAATTGTTCTGTCAAGCTCTCTGGTAGAATCCTCCCTAAAATGCACAGATACCATTTCAGACACACACACGTTTGAAAATTCAAAACAATGTTCTTTATACCGAAAATTCAAATAAACGAAGCACTCTTTTTGTATAGCAAAGAGCACTTGTGTCCAAACAAATTGGTAATTTGTACAAGTCCCTTATCAGTTCTGTAATACTTAGCTTGCAGCTGTGAGGCAATTCACAGTCGTTCTTCTTTCACAAAGTGAAACACACTTTGCTCTGGTTTAGTTTCAAAGCGGGGAAAAATCAGCACACAAAGGTCAAAGTCAGCAAAGCAGGCACGAAACACAACGATCAGATAATCCTCCACAATGGCCAAACCCACAGGCTGCTATTTATAGCAGCCTCACTAATTACCACAGCCAGACCCAACCACAGCTGGCCTCATTTTCTTTGATAATAATCTCTCAGTGGTTGCTGCCTATGCATCGCTCTCCGCATTCGTGGTTGTATCATTAACTCTTGTTCCGAATCCAAGGAGGAGCTAGATAATTGATCTCCTTCTGAGTGCCACACTCTCCTCCTCCCTGTCACTCATGTCTTCTTGGTCAGAGGAGCCTTCATCAGCAGATTCCACCAGGGGCAAAACAGGCCTGCAGCATGTGGATGTCTCCCCCACATCCACAGTCCTTGGGGCAGGAGCTGGGTCAGAGCTAACCACAACATGGATATATATTTATCCCAGGCATGTTTAAATTCAGTTACTGTGGATTTACCAATCACATCTGCTGGGAGTTTGTTCCAAGCATCTACTACTCTTTCAGTAAAATAATATTTTCTCACATTGCTTCTGATATTTCCCCCAACTAACCTCAGATTGAGGTGAAGGCAATCAAAAAAATCCAAAACTTTAAGGCTTAAAAAATAGAGGGACTCTGAGGTAGCAAGGAGGAGCACGTGCCTCTCATACACCCGACGCAAGACTGCCTCCCATACAATGCGCCAGAGAGAGAAACCCAGAGGGAATGGCAGGAAACTGGCTGGGCCTTCGTGACGCTCTCAAATTTCCTGGGAAATATATCCGGGCTCGGGTTCTTAAGTAAAAAATAGTTCTTAAGAAGAGGCAAAAAAATATTGAACATCTGGTTCTTATCTAGAAAAGTTCTTAAGTAGAGGTACCACTGTATTTCTTTTCTCTCCTAATGTCTCCCATTTATTTGCATCCATTTCATGTAATGTTGAAATTTACAGACCAATCTCTTCATGTTGCGTCACCTGCAAAGTCATGGAATCAATCATAAATCAATCCATTACCCTCCACCTAGAAACTAACAACCTCCTCCCTAACAAATAATTTGTGCATAAGCGCACCACTGTGGTTACCATCCCTTTCCTACTGGAAAGACTTAATGAACTCAATCTGTATAGTCTGGAGGACAGAAGGAAAAGGGGGGACATGATCGAAACATTTAAATATGTTAAAGGGTTAAATAAGGTTCAGGAGGGAAGTGTTTTTAATAGGAAAGTGAACACAAGAACAAGGGGGCGCAATCTGAAGTTAGTTGGGGGAAAGATCAAAAGCAACATGAGAAAATATTATTTTACTGAAAGAGTAGTAGATCCTTGGAACAAACTTCCAGCAGACGTGGTTGGTAAATCCACAGTAACTGAATTTAAACATGCCTGGGGTAAACATATGTCCATCCTAAGATAAAATACAGGAAATAGTATAAGGACAGACTAGATGGACCATGTGGTCTTTTTCTGCCGTCAGTCTTCTATGTTTCTATGTTTCTACTGTCCTATTACCTAATTTACTTGTAGGTACTTTGCTAATGTTTATGTTTATACCAATACCTACTATCTTGTTCATGTTCAACCAATAAATAAAATAAATAAATAAAATGTATTCATAAAAATGTTTATACATACCTGTTGTCTTATATAGGCTTGACAAAGTAAACAAACAAACAAACAAAAAAAATCCTGGGGACATGTTAAAATAGTTGTCAGGGCCTTTTAGGATTTGCACCTAAGATCAACACAGATATATTCTGGCATTTTTATTTGTTTGTTTTTGCTTTGTCTCCTGCTTTCATCACCTCTCTAACCCACCACTGAGATAGAAGTCATTTTAGGTGCACTGTAGATATGATATGATAGCGGATCATCAACAGGATCCAGGAGAACCTTTTCCAACTAACAAACGCCATTAAATGGCAAAAGCATCTGTAAGCAAAATGGACACCTAGCTTCAGCTTCTGCAAGCCTTAAAGCATCCATTTGTATCACCACCTATTCCCAAAGCATCATGATACCAAGAGAGACTCTGTGTGGGAGGGGGGTGAGAGAGAGAAGATTTTGAAGGGCAATCCCCAGTAGCAAGAAAGCAATCCACCTCTGGCCTGCCTCCAGCTTTTCCCGCAATAATAATAAATTATGAAACTCGTCTGAACCCTACTTGAGGACACACAACGTGTCAACAAGAATGGTGAGAAACGTTAGTAGTCTGAGAAGCTGGGAATTTTAGCAGGGGGACTCTTAGACTTTACATGTGAGCTGCCCCGAGTCTGCAGAGAGGGGCAGCATACAAATATAAATAATAATAATAATAACAACAACAACAACAACCCAGGGAAAGAGGGACCCAGGGGAAGAGCCTTCTCTGTGGTGGCCCCAACCCTCTGCAACTAACTCCCTCCCTGGATATTAGAGTTGCCCCCACCCTCCTTGCCTTTCGTAAGCTTCTTAAAACCCACCTCTGTCGTCAGGCATGGGGGAATTGAGATATTCCCTTCCCCCTAGGCTTATAAAATTTATGCATGGTATGTCTGTATGTATGATTGGTTTTTTAAAAAAAATTGGGGTTTTTTAAATTACTTTTAATATTAGATTTGTTTACATTGTCTTTTTACTGTCGTTAGCCGCCCCGAGTCTGCGGAGAGGGGCGGCATACAAATCTAATAAATAAATAAATAATAATAACAACAACAACAACAACAAACAAACAAACAAACAACAACAAAACAACAGCAATAATAATAATAATAATAATAATAATAATAATAATAATAATAATAATAATAATTATTATTATTATTATTATTATTATTATTATTATTATTATTATTATTATTATTATTTACAATCTAGAATCAATAGCGGGAATATTCCAGGCTGGACGAGAAGGCACATATGAAATGAGACCACTTGTCCTTCTCTTGTTTATTTGTCATTTTTATTATAATAATTTCTGTAATAGCCTTCATCAAATCTGAACTTGAACTGGATGACCTGTAAGGTCCCTTTCAACTGTACTAAATAAATAAATAGATAGATAGATAAGATAGATAGATAGATAGATAGATAGATAGATAGATAGATAGATAGATAGATAGATAGATAGATAGATAGATAACCAAACAAACAAACAAACAAACGCATGCATGCATGCATGCAACTTATGGATGTTTGTTGCCTTTCAGCTACAAAATCGAACTTCAGGTTCTACTAAAACATGCGTAGCACACAGCAAATGATGCTCATTCATGTCTCTCTACCTATTCTCCAGACCAGTGATTTTCAACCTTTTTTGAGCCACGGCACATTTTTTACATTTACAAAACCATGGGGCACATTGACGGGGGGGGGGGGGGGGGGGGCGCTAAAAAAAGTTTGGACAAAAAAATTCTCTCTTCCTCCCTTTCGCTCTACAGTATTTCTCTCTCCCTCTTTTTCTCCCTCTTTCTTTCTCTCTCTCTCCATCGCTCTTTCTCTCTTCCTTCTTTCCTCTTTTTTGCTCTCTCTCTCCCTCCCTACTTCCCTCTATGTCTTTCTCTCTCCCATCTTCCCTCCCTCTCTTTCTCTCTCCCTCTCTTGCTTTCTTTCTTTCTCTCTCTTGCTCTCTCTCTTGCTTTCTTTCTCTCTTGTTCTCTTTCTCTCTTGCTTTCTTTCTTTCTCTCTCGCTTTCTTTCTCTCTCTTGCTTGCTTTCTCTCTTGTTTTCTTTCTCTCTCTTGCTCTTTCTTTCTCTCTCTCTTTCTCTTGTTTTCTTTCTCTCTCTGAGCTTCACGGCACACCTGACCATGTCTCGCGGCACACTAGTGTGCCACGGCACACTGGTTGAAAAACACTGCTCCAGACAGTCTCCAGACATTTAGCAAAACAGCTGCAAAGTTAGGTTATTTGATGCAAAAGATGCTATCATAAACTTGCCTTTATGACAGTTTCGTGTGCTTTAGATGTTTCCTGTCATTACATGATTGATTCGGCCTCTTTCATAATAATTGCTTAGAATTTTAATTAGTTCATTAATGGAGGGATGATTAAGTCAGTCGGGCCACGGAGGGTCATTGCAGGTTATCTTTGTTTCTGTGCCAGGTTTTTTTTTCCCTTCCAACATCCATCATAGAAATAGATGCTAGCCTAGAAAAACAATGAAAACAAATGCAAAAATTATTCTGCAGTCTATTCCATCGTTCAATGAGATGGGGGGGGGGATTGGTCTGAAGGGGGAAGAAATTGTTGAAATTCTTTTAGGTAGGATATGGCATTCTTGTACATAATTAGCTAATGGTCAAGCAGTGTGGGTTTATATGTCAATATTTTGTGTTTTGTTATATTTCTCCAGCAAGTTTCTGTGTTTCCATTCACTCCCAAAGGAAGACATAGAAAAAAAACCATAGAGTTGGAAGGAAGCACAAGTATCCTCTAGTTCTTCACCATGGACCTCCATTAAACAGCTTTTGTGGCCATGGCCACAGACCACCAAGACCTAACTCAAGTTTTTAAATCATAACATTTCTTCAAGCCTTCGCAGTTCATCTGTGATGACATTGTGTCCTTCCCAGGGCTCCACAGACCACAGATTGAGAACCACTGCTCTAGTCTGTCTAGTTTAAATGCAAAAATAAATAAATAAATGCTAAACTAAATTTAGCATTTATTTATTTATTTTTGTTATTTATTTATTATTTATTATTATTATTATTTATTGGATTTGTATGCCGCCCCTCTCCGTAGACTCGGGGCGGCTCACAACAATGATAAAAAACAACATGTAACAATCCAATATTAAAACAACTAAAAAACCCTTATTATAAAACCAAACATACATGCAAATATACCATGCATAAATTGTAAAGGCCTGGGGGGAAGGAATATCTCAGTTCCCCCATGCCTGATGGCAGAGGTGGGTTTTAAGGAGCTTACAAAAGGCGAGGAGGGTGGGGGCAATTCTAATCTCCGGGGGGGAGCTGGTTCCAGAGGGTCGGGGCCGCCACAGAGAAGGCTCTTCCCCTGGGTCTTGCCAAACAACCTTGTTTAGTTGACGGGACTTGGAGAAGGCCCACTCTGTGGGACCTAACTGGTCGCTGGGATTCATGCGGCAGAAGGCGGTCCCGGAGATATTTATTTATAAGTGCCTTATTTATTATAAGTGCCGCCTCTATGTTGGTTGAGGCAGGCAGGATTCCCTTGAGTACCATTTGTCGGGGGTCGAGGGAAAGGGAGGGTTTTGCCTTCTCTTTCTGCTCAAGATCCCCATGGACAATTGGTGGGCCACTGTGTGACACAGAACGCTGGACTCAATGGGCTTTGGCCTGATTCAGCATGGCTCTTCTTATGTTCTTAAACTGTCCATGAGAGATAACTTGTCCAGTTTCTTTTCAAAGCTCCAGAGAAGCCACAGTCTCCATATTTGGATTGTTCTGCTGTTAGAACACCATAACAAATACTTCTCACTGTCCTTGGCTTTTTTTTTTTCAGATTAAGAATTATGGATAGCCAGAGAATTAAAAATATTATGCCAATATGTACAAATATTATCCCAATATATCAGCAACAATACCTTTCCTGCATTTCAACAGTGAAATAAACTTAAGCAACCCAAATAAAATCTAAGGAACATGAGAGTGACATACAGAAAGCCTTTCACAGAGAAAAACAAACAAACAAATAAATATTGCTATATGGTCACAAACTTTAATTCCCTGTATGATGAAAATATTTTTGTTTTCTTAATTCAATTACAGTAATTACAAGGTACAAATGACTTCACCCCAGCACGCACAAAGAGACACACGTACTGAGATACACCCTTTTTTCCCTCTACCTCTTATTTATCTATCTGAATTTTGATCTTCCACCAGAGCAAAAAAATAAATAAAATTCATGGTCTGGACAGCTTTGGGGAAAGCTATAATAAAAGATGGATTTGATAGATTCTGAAATAAGCAGAATGGCTTTGGCTTAATCTAAAACCATTGATTCATAAATTGTGGAGCGCAGAAGGAGGCTCCAAGGCGAAAAGTTCGGCTTGTCAGGGCAATGTTCAACAAGAATGTTTTTGAGGAGTTTTCTTCCCCATGAGAATGTCAAATGCTTTGATTCTCACCTTGATGTGGATTTTGGCTGAGGGAGAGGAGTTTATTGCTCTTAAGTAATCGGGTTGTAATCTAAGCATTTCACCAGTTGTCTCAAGCAATAAAATCCGCAACTGTTGCCTCCCACACACTACTAATGTAGCAACTGCACACCAGCTAGGTGAAGGTATGCCTCCAGTCATTGTAATCCACTTGCCGTTTGCATCTCATTTCCATGGGTAGTTATGCGCTTCAACCTTGTATCACCCTGAGGCTGAATGTACCCATTACCTGGAAACACCAAAACTTCCTAATCAATGAAACAGTATCGATCAAACAGATTTGTAGGTGTGTGCAGGTATTTCACACTGCTGAAAAATTATTCCAGCTTGCCTACTGAGTACTAGCTCTCCTCCCTGTGATTCTATTTATCTGAAAGATTTTGACCTTTCTCTTAGAAACATAGAAACATAGATGTCTGACGGCAGAAAAAGACCTCCTGGTCCATCTAGTCTGCCCTTATACTATTTTCTGTATTTTATCTTAGGATGGATATATGTTCATCCCAGGCATGTTTAAATTCAGTTACTGTGGATTTATCCACTATGTCTGCTGAAAGTTTGTTCCAAGGATCTACTACGCTTTCAGTAAAATAATATTTTCTCATGTTGCTTTTGATCTTTCCCCCAACTAACTTCAGATTGTGTCCCCTTGTTCTTGTGTTCACTTTCCTATTAAAAACACTTCCCTCCTGGACCTTATTTAACCCTTTAATATATTTAAATGTTTCGATCATATCCCCCCTTTTCCTTCTGTCCTCCAGACTATACAGATTGAGTTCATTAAGTCTTTCCTGATACATTTTATGCTTAAGACCCTCCACCATTCTTGTAGCCCGTTTTTGGACCTGTTCAATTCTGTCAATATCTTTTTGTAGGTGAGGTCTCCAGAACTGAACACAGTACTCCAAATGTGGTCTCACCAGCGCTCTATATAGCGGGATCATAATCTCCCTCTTCCTGCTTGTTATACCTTTAGCTATGCAGCCAAGCATCCTACTTGCTTTCCCTACCGCCTGACTGCACTGTTCACCCATTTTGAGACTGTCAGAAATCACTACCCCTAAATCCTTTTCTTCTGAAGTTTTTGCTAACACGGAACTGCCAATACAATACTCAGATTGTGGATTCCTTTTCCCCAAGTGCATTATTTTACATTTGGAAACATTAAACTGCAGTTTCCATTGCTTTGACCATTTCCTTCATTGCGTGGCCTATAGCATAGGAGAACTGCATGAAAAGTAGAAAAGTAGAGAAGAGCAGGTACATTTTTAAAGCCTACTCATATGACTAAATCAATCATATTTAGAAAAAGCCTGAATAAATTAATTTACATATCTGTCCGGGAGAGGCAACTTGACAGTGCTTCAACAGGGACAATATTGACACCTTCAAGGTCTCAAGAGCCTCGGTTCAGAAAACCTCTCACGTTTACATCCCTACCTTCCAAAAAGGAGATCCAAGATTTTATTTATTTATTTATTAATTCGATTTGTATGCCACCCTTCTCCGCAGACTTGGGGCAGCTCACAGCAATAATAGTACAATGTAAACAAATCTAATATTTAAGTTTAAGTAAATTTAAAACCCCAATTTAAAAACCAATCATACATACTAGCATACCATGCATAAATTTTATAAGCCTAGGGAGAGGGAAAGTATCAATTCCCCCATGCCTGACGACGGAGGTGGGTTTTATGGATCTTATGAAAGGCTAGGAGGGTGGGGGCAACTCTGATATCTGGGGGGAGTTGGTTCCAAAGGGTCGGGGCTGCCACAGAGAAGGCTCTTCCCCTGGGGCCCGCCAAACGACATTGTTAAGTTGACGGGACCCGGAGAAGGCCAACTCTGTGGGACCTAACTGGTCGCTGGGATTCGTGCGGCAGAAGGCGGTCCCAGAGATATTCTGGTCTGGTGCCATGAAGGCACCGGACCGGAATACTGTCCTACTGTCTACTGTCCTATTGTCCAAATTTACATATACATACTTACGTTTGTTTATGTTTATACCATACCTATTATCTTGTACATGTTTTGACAAACAAACAAACAAATTGTAATGTAAATTAACACCTTTCATGGAAGAGTTCCATAGACAAAGAAGTACAGTAGTTATACCATTGAAGTACAGCTTGTAATAGCAAGTGTATTTCAAAAAGCATTCAAAAACAATAGCTGCTCATTTACATACTGTATATTTATCTTCCTGTATGAGGTTTGTTGTCTAGTGGTATTATTCAGTAAAATGTGCTGTGAACATGTAGTTGAGATTATTGGAGATAGACATTCTGCAAAACAGCTAACATGGTGAATCACAAGTCTGAATAGAATAGAATAGAATAGAATAGAATTCTTTAATGGGCAAGTGTGATTGGACACACAAGGAATTTTCTTTGGTGCATATGCTCTCAGTGTACATAAAAGAAAATATATATTTGTCATGAGATACAACCCTTAATGATTGTCATAGGGTGCAAATAAGCAATCAGGAAACGATCAATATTAATATAAATCATAAGGATACAAACAACAAGTTACAGTCATTACAGTCATAAGTGGGAGGAGATGGTGATAGGAATGATGAGAAGACTAATAGTAATAATAACGCAGCCTTGGTAAATAATTTGAGGGAGTTATTTGTTTAGCAGAGTGATGTTCAGGATGTGTCTAGTGTCTTCATCAGGCAATGAGCATGTTGAATCACAAGACACCCAGTTACTGGTAAAAAAATTGGTTAAAACATCTCCAGCCATTCTCTTTATACCTTTCAAGGGCACTTGAGTCACGATATAGCCAGAGTATTCCAGGAAATGAGATTATTAAGGTGTTAGTGCATCATCATGATATCTTGGAGAACCAGTTTGGTCTAGCGGTTAAGGCAAAAGGCTAGAAACTGTGAGTTCTAATTATGCCCTAGCCATGAAAGGCATCTGGATGGCCAGTTTCTCCCAGCCCAACCCCTCACAGGGTTGTTACAGAGAGGAAAATAGAGAGAGGAAGTCCCAAAGGAGATTTTTCAAGAGGCAACTGGACTTTTTGTTTTTTCTTTGAAGATGTTTCATTTCTCATCAACACTTGATGATTGTCACAGGGTACAAATAACCAATCAGGAAACGATCAATACCAATTTAAATCATAAGGATACAAGCAGTTACAGTCATACAGTCATAAGTGGGAGTGATAGCAATGATGAGAAGACTAATAGTAATGCAGCCTTAGTGAATAGTTTGACATGTTGAGGGAATTCTTTGTTTGGCAGAGTGATGGCATTCAGGGAAAACCTGTTCTTGTGTCCAGTTGGCTTGGCGTGCAATGCTCTATAGCATTGTTTTGAGGGTAGGAGTTAGAACAATTAATCAATGAATGACTTACTTCAAGACGTTGTGGTTGCTTCCACAACTGGAGGTTCTAAAGAAGAGCTATTTGTTGGGTTTCTTGCTTGATCAAGGGATTGAACAAGAACACCCCCAAGGTCCCTTCCAACTATGTTATTGTGTTATTCCATTACAAACATGGTGAAATGAAAAGCAGGAGGATATTCACATAGACACTTACTCTTTGGCCACCTTTTCACAAAGTATGTTCCACTCAGCTGGTCATATTTTCACAGAAATTCCCTCCCACCTCAAATGAAATCAGCTTTCTTTCATTAGTTTAGTGTTTAAAATGAAGGGGGATCTTTACACTCAATGCACAGTCAGTTGCCTGTAATACCAAGATAATATCTGTTGTGGTTAGCTCTGGCCCAGCTCCTGCCCCAAGGACTGTGGATGTGGGGGAGACATCCACATGCTGCAGGCCTGTTTTGCCCCCCTCCCCCCCGTGGAATCTGCTGATGAAGGCTCCTCTGACCAAGAAGACATGAGTGACAGGGAGGAGGAGAGTGTGGCAGACAGCTCAGAAGGAGATCAATTATCTAGCTCCTCCTTGGATTCAGAACAAGAGTTAATGATACAGCCACACATGCGGACAGCGATGCATAGGCAGCAACAACTGAGAGATTATTATCAAAGAAAATGAGGCCACCTGTGGTTGGGTGGGGCTGTGGTAATTAGTGAGGCTGCTATAAATAGCAGCCTGTGGGTTTGGCCATTGTGGAGAATTATCTGATCCTTGTGTTTCGTGCCTGCTTTGCTGACTTTGACCTTTTGTGTGCTGATTTTTCCCTGCTTTGAAACTAAACCAGAGCAAAGTGTGTTTCACTTTGTGAAAGAAGAAGGACTGTGAATTGCCTCACAGCTGCAAGCTAAGTATCACAGAACTGATAAGGGACTTGTACAAATTACCAGTTTGTTTGGAGATGAGTGCTCTTTGCTGTACAAAAAGAGGGCTTAGTTTAAGTGAATTTTCATTATAAAGAACATTGTTTTGAATTTTCAAACGTGTGTGTGTGTCTGAAATTTGTACCTGTGAATTTTCAGGAGAAGTCTACCAGAGAGCCTGACAGAAAAATATCCTTGCTGGGGTCGAATATGGGGGCAAGCAGCATGACAGGTCATAATGATTGCTTTTTATATTAAGGGTTTAAAATTGTTTTAATCATTGGATTTGTATTGTTTTGCTGTTGTGAGCCGCTCCGAGTCTTCAGAGAGGGGCGGCATATAAATCTAATAAATAAATAAATAAATAAACAAACAAACAAACAAACAAACAAACAAACAAAGCAAGACGAGATTGCTATTATCAAGTCATAATGCATAACAAAAGATTGGGGCGAAGTGGACGAAATATGCAGGAATTATTTTCTAGGCTAATGTTTATCCATCCCCTTGGATTTTAATTTGGCTGCTTGCCTGTTTTGCAGCTGGGTTTAAATTTAAAGTTAATAGTAAACTCAGTGGTTTTAAGAAAGATAATGTAAAAGGGCAGAAAATGCTGTGGGAGAAGGAGAAGGGAAAGGTGGTTGGGATTTAACAAGAATTTGCTCTGGATTCTATAGATAGCCTTTTAAAAATACTGTGTCCACTTCCTTTCTATGCAGCCAGGATATATCCCAAATGCTTTTTATATGGATTCTGTTTTATACCCATGATTCATCACTGGCACCATGGGAGATGGAAACATTTTTCTTGTTTCCACTCCAGAAGAACATCTTGGGATCATCAAGTCTACGGAGTCTACGAAGGAAGGAAAGAAGTCTACGAGTCTACGGAGAGGGGTGGCATACAAATCCAATAAATTATTATTATTAATTATTATCAAACATAGAATAATAGAGTTGCAAGGGACCTACTCAAGCAGGAGACCTTACACCAGGCTTGTCAAACTCAAGGCCATGGGCCAGATCTGGCCTGTGGGGTGCTTAAATCTGGCCTGCAGGGCTGGGCTTTCAATAGCAATGGAAGGTTTTCTGTCTAGACGGGTCACAGACCAGAATTAAGAGTCCACACACTCGCAGGATATTATTTTAAAATGTATATTGAGTACAAAACATTCAGGGGGAAAAATGGTTAAATAGTTCTAACTCTAAATCAGTCCATTCTGCCATGATTCCCAGCTTAATTGTCTCTGAGATAAGAGTAGTCCAGGCCGGAAGCCAAAACTCAATGAGGAAAATTCCTTTGAAGTGATTCTGTCAATCAACCGGACTTACAGTTCTCCGTAGTTTTTTCAGACAATGCAGATTACATGACAATGAAGATTATATGAATTAGAGCAGTGATTTTCAACCTTTTTTGAGCCATGGCACATTTTTTACATTTACGAAACCCTGGGGCACATTGAGCAGGGTGGGTGGGGGCTAAAAAAAGTTTGGACAAAAAATTCTCTCTCTCTCCCTTCCTTCCTCTTTCATTCTCTCTCTCCATCCCTCTTTCTTTCTCTTCCTTCCTTCCTCTCTTTTTTGCTCTCTTTCTCTCCCTCCTTACCTCCCTCTATGTCTTTCTCTCTCTCTCCTGCTTTCTTTCTCTCTCTTGCTCTCTCTCTCTTGCTCTCTCTCTTGCTTTCTTTCTCTTGTTCTCTTTCTCTCTCTCTTGCTTTCTTTCTCTCTCTCTCTCTTGCTTTCTTTCTTTCTCTTTCTTTCTCTCTCTCTTGCTTTCTTTCTCTCTCTGAGCTTCGCGGCACACCTGACCATGTCTCGCGGCACACTAGTGTGCCACGGCACACTGGTTGAAAAACACTGAATTAGAGCAATCAGCAAGCAAAGTGTTTCTTGATTTCCAGAGCTTACACAAGGCAATGATTTTTCAAACGACGTTCGCAACGCCTACTTCTCCCAAGCTCATTGCTTATATAGTGACAAGGCATGGCAAAGAGTTCCATAGAAGTACTAACGCAAAGACCCTTTCCTTCTCAAATATTCCTGTCTGGATATAGTTCTCCTGACCCTAACTTCTAACCTGGGCCCCTCCTCTATTTCATTTTCCTCCTCTGACTCACTCAATACCATAACTGAAGGTGCTATAGTCTCTAGTTCATCCTCAGTCTCTAACTCCCCATCACTCTCACTCTCAGACTCAGGTATCAAGAACACTGATCTAGGATGCCAATAAACATCCGTCTCCTGGTCCTCGAACTCTGTGACCAGCTGAGCCAGTTTTGGACAAGTCAAAACAGAAGGAAGGAAGGAAAGAAGGAAGGAAGGGAGGAAGAAAAGAAGGAAGGAAGGAAGGAAGGAAGGAAGAAAAAAAGGAAGGAAGGAAGGAAAGAAGGAAGGAAGAAAAGAAGGAAGGAAGGAAGAAAAGAAGGAAGGAAAGAAGGAAAGAAGGAAGGAACGAAAGAAGGAAGGAAGGAACGAAGGAAGGAAGGAACGAAGGAAAGAAGGAAGGAAGAAAGGAAAGAAGGAACGAAGGAACGAAGGAAGAAAAGAAGGAAGGAAAGAAGGAAGGAAGGAAGGAAGGAAAAAAAGACGGAAGGAAGGAAGAAAATAAGGAAGGAAGGAAAGAAGGAAGGAAGGAAGAAAAGAAGGAAGGAAGGAAGGAAGAAAAGAAGGAAGGAAGGAAAGAAGGAAGGAAGGAAAGAAGGAAAGAAGGAAAGAAGGAAAGAAGGAAGGAAGGAAGGAAAGAAGGAAGGAAGGAAGGAAGAAAAGAAGGAAGGAAGGAAGGAAGGGCTAAGAGAGGATTAAAACCAGCAGTGGGCTATGAGCTGGAACACTAAATTGCACTCGCCGCCATGGCTCGTAAGTGCTCGCGGGGCCAGCGTGATTTTGTTTCTGCACCTGTGGAGGTAGCAAAATCCTACACAGAGCCGCAGGTGCACCCATGTTTCAGTGAGGTTTCTTTGCTTCCATGCATGCTTCTATGCATGCCGAAACATGGGCGCACCTGTGGCTCTGTGCTCGATTTTGCTACCTCCACAGGTGCAGAAGCAAAATCGTGCTGGCCCCACAAGAATTTACGAGCCGTGGCGGTGAGCCCAATTTAGCATTTCTGCTCATAGCCCACCGCTGACTAAATCCAAATAATACACAAACACTTCTGGAGGGATCGTGTTTTATCCTTTTCACTGAAATTATTCCAAGCATGCTTCTTTAACAAACACATTCTATAGGGTCTCATATAATACTCCTATTTGGTAATTTTCAGGAGTAGATTGCTTCATCTTTGTTTAGGAATGGGAAACCCTCCAATGGCTCTTACGGAAAGAATAGATTTCTTGTGTGTTGGTTTGAATGACTTCACACCAAGTGGAAAAGCAATTCTTTGAATTGTTGTCCAGAAATGTTTTTGGTATTGTGGCTGAAATAATAAAGAAAAGAAAAAAAGATGCAACTTGAAATATTTCTTTTGCAGGAACTATAATTGTCCCTTCTACCATTATTGTGAAAATAGAAGGAGAGAGGGGGAAAAAATCTCCATTTGCGCAAGTATTAACTCTCCTATGATTTTAAAAGACCATTAAATACTTTTCTCATTTCTCTAATGGCTTGAGGCTGGAACCTTATAACACACCAAGGCAATCTATGCATCTAAACAACAGGCTATGCTTTGTTAGTTTTTACCTTTGCTAGCTTTTCTGGGGCTCCTATATTATGCAAACCTTACCTTTTATTATTCAACACATGGTATAAATCTAGGAAATGGATTATTTCACTGTGTATTTTTTAAAAAAAACATTATTTAAATAACTCAGCATAGAAAGTAGTTCTTCCCATTTTAGTTCCTTATCCCACTGTTCCTTTTAAGCTAATGTTCCTATCGGTTTTTATTTATTTCCCCAGCTCAACCCAAAAGAAAAACAGTGAATCATTCAGCCCAGATCCTGGGCTTTTCAGGGGTTTGTTAAAAGCTGTTCTCTTTGCAGGGCTGGATTGATCCTCCATTCCGCTAACTTTATTTCCATTCTAAACATAGTTCATAAGGTGGTTGTCCTTGTGTTTCATCATTCTTCTTTTTGATCACATTTAAAATCGAAACTCAGGACCAGAATTTAGAAGGGCACAGTCGCTCATGCCCTCATCACCTCGAGGTTCAATTACTGCAATGCTCTCTACGTGGGGCTACCTTTGAAAAGTGTTTGGAAACTTCAGATCGTGCAGAACGCAGCCACGAGAGCCATCGTGGGGCTTCCAAGATTCGCCCACGTTTCTTCAACACTCCGTGGCTTGCATTGACTGCCAATCGGTTTCCGGTCACAATTCAAAGTGTTGGTTATGACCTTTAAAGCCCTACCTGGCAGTGGACCAGAGTAACTTCGGAACCGCCTGCTATCACACGAATCCCAGCGACCGATAAAGTCCCACAGAGTTGGCCTTCTCCAGGTCCCGTCGACTAAACAATGTTGTTTGGCAGGCCCCAGGGGAAGAGCCTTCTCTGTGGCGGCCCCGGTCCTCTGGAACCAACTCCCCCTGGAGATTAGAACTGCCCCCACCCTCCTTGTCTTTTGTAAACTACTCAAGACTCACTTATAAGACGCCAGGCATGGGGGAGTTGAGACACCTTTCCCCCAGGCTCTTTTATACTTTGTTTTATGTTTGGTATGAATGTGCTGTTTGGTTTTTTAAATAATGATAGGGTTTTATATGTTTTTTAATATTAGATTTGTTCCACTACTATTTTGTTTTTTTATTACTGTTGTGAGCCGCCCCTAGTCTTCGGAGAGGGGCGGCATACAAATCTAATTAATAATAATAATAATAATAATAATAATAATAATAATAATAATAATGCAGGTAATTCAGCACAATTTTTTTCCAAATTCTAACCTTTTTAAAAAAAGGAAAGTGGGCAGGTAGAAGCTCCAGATGATCCTGTAGGAAATTGATTCTCAGGACCTATTGTTGTCATGTTTCAAATGGGAGCATAGTAGACACAACATTCAATACACTTGACAATGGCTTTTGAAAAATAATTGATATAATTTGATTCCACCAATCATTATATTCTTCAGGACTGCATGGATTGGGAGTGTGGGACAGTCCTGTTGTGAGTGGTCCATGACCAGCTCAATTAGTCACAGATCCTGAGGAGGGTAAATTGAGTCTGTCTTGGTATCCTAGGCCAGTGTTCTTGACAACTGAGTCAGAGAGTAAGATTGAGGGAGAACTGGAACCTGAGAAAGCAGCAGACACTGTAGAAGCCCCAATGATGGTAATGCCTGACTCAGAGGAGGATGGAGAATTGGGGATCAGGAGCCCCTATTAGATGCCAGGGTCAGAAGGTCACGAAGCAGGCAGGAAGACCTCTAGCTATGCAGCCAAGCAAGTAGGATGCTTGGCTGCATAGCTAGAGGTATAACAAGCAGGAAGAGGGAGATTATGATCCCGCTGTATAGAGCACTGGTGAGACCACATTTGGAATACTGTGTTCAGTTCTGGAGACCTCACCTACAAAAAGATATTGACAAAATTGAACGGGTCCAAAGACGGGCTACAAGAATGGTGGAAGGTCTTAAGCATAAAACGTATCAGGAAAGACTTCACGAACTCAATCTGTATAGTCTGGAGGACAGAAGGAAAAGGGGGGACATGATCAAAACATTTAAATATGTTAAAGGGTTAATTAAGGTCCAGGAGGGAAGTGTTTTTAATAGGAAAGTGAACACAAGAACAAGGGGACACAATCTGAAGTTAGTTGGGGGAAAGATCAAAAGCAACATGAGAAAATATTATTTTACTGAAAGAGTAGTAGATCCTTGGAACAAACTTCCAGCAGACGTGGTAGATAAATCCACAGTAACTGAATTTAAACATGCCTGGGATAAACATATATCCATCCTAAGATAAAATACAGGAAATACTATAAGGGCAGACTAGATGGATCATGAGGTCTTTTTCTGCCATCAGTCTTCTATGTTTCTATGGCTCCATGAGCTTCCCTGGTGACCAATTTAAAATCCTGATGATCATGTATGCAATAACCATAGCAATAGATTTATAGAGCTTTACATCCCTCTCTAAGCAGTTTCCAGCCTATTGGCCCCAACAATCTGGATCCTCATTTTATGCACCTCTGGAAGGCTGACTCAAGCTTGAGCCTAATGAGATTTGAACTTGCAGTCAGCCAGCAGTCAGCAGAAGTAGCCTGCAGTACTGCAATCTAACCACTGTGCCACCGCGACTCTTGCGATACTGTGCTAATTATCACACGGAGGGCCTGATTAATTGACAGATTGCTTATTTCTGACTGCTTCTCCTGTATTTTAAGATTGGGCAGAGTGGATGCTCTCCTTCTATTAAATAACGTCATATTTCAGGACTTAGGAAAGGTACTTTTTTATCACAACCTAGGCTCCTGGAACAGCATTTTCCTAGAGATTTGATAGCTCCAATCTGGAGGATACTCAAAACACTGCTGAAAATCAGACAATTCCCCTGTGTCATGCGTTAAGAGTCAGCTCCTGTGGAATTTTATTTAATTACATGTTTTCTCTCCCAGAGGTGCATGTTTTGTGCTTTTATTGCTTTGTGCTTTTGACATTGTAATCTACTCAGAATTTTCTGCAATTGAGCAGTCTGTAAACTGCCTCAATAAACAAAGAAATACTATGGGTATGTAGATGGGTTAATGTTAGATAGATTCATGCTAAAGAAAGACATCAAGTTCATAAACAGATTCCTTGCAACTGTAGTAGATTATTTCAGATGGGTGAAATCAAAATATCCCTCTCTCTCTCTCTCCCTCTCTCTCTCTATGTGTGTGTGGGTGTGTGTGTGTGTGTGTGTGAGAGAGAGAGAGAGAGAGAGAGAAGGAGGGACTAATATACAGTGAAACAGAATTGAAGAAACAAACAGCAACTAAAGATCATAGAAATTACCATCCCTCACCCAACAAACAATGAGCTGGGGTGGCGCAGCAGGTAGAGCGCAGTACTGCAGGCCACTGAAGCTGACTGTAGATCTGTAGGTCAGCGGTTCAAATCTCATCACCGGCTCAAGGTTGACTCAGTCTTCCATCCTTCCAAGGTGGGTAAAATGAGGACCTGGATTGTGGTGGCAATATGCTGGCTCTGTTAAAAAGTGCTATTGCTAACATGTTGTAAGCCGCCCTGAGTCTAAGGAGAAGGGCGGCATAAAAATCGAATGAATAAATAAATAAATAAATAAATAAATAAATAAGTAAGTAAATAAGTAAATAAGTAAATAAGTAAATAAGTAAATAAGTAAATAAGTAAATAAGTAAATAAGTAAATAAGTAAATAAGTAAATAAGTAAATAAGTAAATAAGTAAATAAATAAGTAAATAAGTAAATAAGTAAATAAGTAAATAAGTAAATAAGTAAATAAGTAAATAAGTAAATAAATAAATAAATAAATAAATAAGAAAGATTGATTGATTCTGCATATCATACATTTGTCAAGGTATATGTGTGCACGTGTTTGTGTTTTCTTTAGTTTCCATCACAATAACATGTAAAATAAAAATGTCATTTTAGAAAATCAGACTAACCCAACCAACCCATACTTATAGCCTACTTTATTTATCCAGAATATATATCTTCCCTGTTCAGAAGGGCAGAACGAGTATGGGTAAGATCACAGAGATCTCCTTTTCTTTGGCTACTTCCACATTTAGGAATATTTGAATAGGGTATTCAGGGGTGTGAATTTCAGATCAACAATTCTGATTTGGAAACCTATCGGTTGCAGGAGTTCTTTATTGGAACATTTTGACATTGCAGTCACATTCAATGGTCTTGCCCTCTTAAATAGCAGAATATGTAACTTGTAGAAACAGGACTTGACACACAGCTTGAAACCAGATAAGGTCCTCCCTGTTTGGAAATAAATCACCCTTTGTATCAGATCATTTTCACAGTCCTGGGCATGGATTTTACAATGATAGCCTTCCAATCTCTGTTCCTACTGCATGTAGCAGATAAACTGAATAGTTTTCCATTGGTACAGGCAGAATAAATACTGCTTCTTGGAGAGAGCAAGATAGAGAGAGTGTGTTTTAATGTGCCATGTCAGACATTTCCAAACAAGAAAACAACAATGGTTTTTTTTCTTTTTCTCTGTAAAAAAAAGGAAGGTGGATTTATTTATTTAGCATATGGTGTATATGGGGTGTATGGGGTGCTTAGGGAGGGTTATAGTTATATTATAACTTATCTTCACTAGCCACAGTCATCCCTATCTTCAAAAAAAGGAGATCCAAGTAACATTGAAAATTACAGACCAATCTCCAAATGCACCAGAAGAGCAGATACATTTTTAAAGCCTACTCATATGAGTAAATCAATCATATTTAGAAAAGGCCTGAATAAATTAATTTACATATCTGTCTGGGAGAGGCAACTTGACAGTGCTTCAACAGGGACAATATTGACACCTTCAAGGTGTCAAGAACCTCGGTTCAGAAAACCTCTTACATTTACATCCCTATTTTCCAAAAAGGAGATCCCAGTGATGTTGAAAATTACAAAGCTGTAGCATGTGCGGGGTTTCTTAAATCTCTTTATGTTGTGTCACCTGCAAAGTCATGGAATCAATCATAAACCAATCCATTCCCCTCCAACTAGAAACTAACAACCTACTCTCTAACATACAATTTGGTTTCAGATTACAAAATTATTCTGTTACCTGCAACTCTTACACTGCAAAAACAAATGGACTACACATCTCGATCAAGATAAATCAATAGACACAATTTACATAGATTTTTGTAAAGCCCTTTCCTAAGACGTCTGTAAGGGGTGTGCATAAGTGCACCATTGTGCTTACCATCCCTGTCTTACTGTCCTATTGTCCAAATTGACTTCTACGTACTTTGCTTTTGTTTATGTTTATACCAATACATGCTGCCTTGTATATGTTTTTGACAAATAAATACAACGTGACATGACATGACACGATGAAACCAAACCAAACCAAACCAAACCAAACCAAACCAAACCACAAACCACAAACCACAAACCACAAACCACAAACCACAAACCACAAAACACAAAACACAAAACATAAAACACAAAACACAAAACACAAAACACAAAACACAAAACAAAACATACAGAAACCAGATTAATACAGTAAGATGTTAAATATGTTGAATGAAGCTTTTGAATCAGGGGTAGGTTCCTTCCAGTTCGGACCAGTTTGTCCAAATTGGTAACGACCCACTGGTGACATCATGATTACATCACTGAACTGGATCAGTAAGGGCCGGTCTGTGGGCATCGCCATCTTTTTGAATTTTTTTGAAATTTTGAAATTTGTTTTTCGTCTGGACATGTGCAGAAGCTGAGTTTCCGGCACTGCGTAAGTGTCACTATTTTGCTTTTAGCATTTTAGTTTTTTTTTTAAAAAATCAAGGATTTTTTTTGAACTGTGCATGCGTATGCACATGAAGCACACGTGTGAAGCATGCACGCAACCAGGCACATGCGCAGGATGATGTCATTCAAAGAGACAGGAGGCAAGAATGCATGTTGTTGGGGAAGGCACATATTGTCCCGGACAAAATCTTGCACCACTTTTTATCCATTAGCCATCAAGTTACATCTCATTGGGTTTTGGAAAATACAGAATCTTACTGGCTACAGAATCTAGCTGGCTGAAGCGTAGACATCAGAGAGTTATTGTTAACGGCGAGTATTCTGAGCAGAGACAGGTTACAAGCGGTGTGCCATAAGGGTCTGTTCTGGGTCCTATTCTTTTTAATATGTTTGTGAGTGACATAGGGGAAGGTTTGGTAGGGAAGGTTTGCCTATTTTATTTTATTTATTTTATTTATTCTTTGTCCAATATACAATACATATGAGAGAGAATATACATTAGGAATATATATATAAAGATAGGAAGTAAAAAGAAGGGAAGTGGATAGGAAGAGAATATGTATAGAGGGGAGAATATATAAGATAAAAGAGGTAAGAAAAGAGAATTGGACAGGGGACGATAGGCACATCAGTGCACTTATATACGCCCCTTACTGGCCTCTGAGGAATCGGGAGAGGTCAATCGTGGAGAGTTTAATGGAGAAGTGTAGGGGATTGGGGGTTGACACTATTGAGTCCGGTAATGAGTTCCACGCTTCGACAACTCGATTGTTAAAGTCGTATTTTTTGCAGTCAAGTTTGGAGCGATTGATATTAAGTTTGAATCTGTTGTGTGCTCTTGTGTTGTTGCTGTTGAAGCTGAAGTAGTCGTTGACTGGAAGGACGTTGCAGCGTATGATCTTGTGGGCAATACTTAGATCGTGTTTTAGGCGCCGTAGTTCTAGGCTTTCAAGGCCCAGGATGGTTAGTCTATTTTTGTAGGGTATTCTGTTTCGAGTGGAGGAGTGGAGGGCTCTTCTGGTGAAGTATCTTTGGACGTTTTCGAGAGTGTTGATGTCTGAGATGCGGTGTGGGTTCCAGGCAGATGAGCTGTATTCGAGAATGGGTCTGGCATAGGTTTTGTAGGCTCTTGTGAGTAGTGTGAGATTGTCGGAGCAAAAGCTGCGTAGGATCAGGTTAACAACTCTGGAGGCTTTTTTGGCGATATTGTTGCAGTGGGCTTTAGCACTTAGGTCATTTGAAATGAGTATTCCGAGGTCTTTTACTGAGTGTTGGTTGGTAGTGAGGATTTGTTTATTCAGTTGATATATGTGGTTTGGATTCTTTTTGCCGATGTGGAGGGTAGAGCATTTGTTGGTTGATATTTGAAGTTGCCAGGTGTTGGACCAATCTGAAATGAAGTCAAGGTCTTTTTGAAGAGTGAGTGTGTTGTCGGTGGTGTTGAAGAGTTTCACATCGTCGGCAAAAAGTACACAGTTGCTTACGATATTATCGCAGAGGTCATTGATGTATAGGATGAAAAGAGTAGGACCTAGTACGCTGCCTTGGGGAACGCCACTTTTGACAGGGACAGGGGAGGAAATGGCGCTTCCGATTTTGACAACTTGTTGTCTGTTTGACAAGAATGCGGTAATCCAGTTGTGGAGGAGTCCTGAGATGCCATAGGATTTGAGTTTTAGGAGAAGTTTGTTGTGAACCACTGAGTCAAAGGCTATTTGCCGATGACTCTAAAGTGTGCAATAGGGTTGATATTCCTGGAGGCGTCTGTAATATGGTAAATGATTTAGCTTTACTAGATAAATGGTCAAAGCAATGGAAACTGCAGTTTAATGTTTCCAAATGTAAAATAATGCACTTGGGGAAAAGGAATCCTCAATCTGAGTATTGTATTGGCAGTTCTGTGTTAGCAAAAACTTCAGAAGAAAAGGATTTAGGGGTAGTGATTTCTGACAGTCTCAAAATGGGTGAACAGTGCAGTCAGGCAGTAGGGAAAGCAAGTAGGATGCTTGGCTGCATAGCTAGAGGTATAACAAGCAGGAAGAGGGAGATTATGATCCCGCTGTATAGAGCACTGGTGAGACCACATTTGGAATACTGTGTTCAGTTCTGGAGACCTCACCTACAAAAAGATATTGACAAAATTGAACGGGTCCAAAGACGGGCTACAAGAATGGTGGAAGGTCTTAAGCATAAAACGTATCAGGAAAGACTTCACGAACTCAATCTGTATAGTCTGGAGGACAGAAGGAAAAGGGGGGACATGATCGAAACATTTAAATATGTTAAAGGGTTAAATAAGGTTCAGGAGGGAAGTGTTTTTAATAGGAAAGTGAACACAA
This sequence comes from Erythrolamprus reginae, assembly GCF_031021105.1. Lineage (NCBI taxonomy): Eukaryota > Metazoa > Chordata > Lepidosauria > Squamata > Dipsadidae > Erythrolamprus > Erythrolamprus reginae. The sequence goes on from NC_091952.1 coordinate 18,307,627, forward strand.
GAACAAGGGGACACAATCTGAAGTTAGTTGGGGGAAAGATCAAAAGCAACGTGAGAAAATATTATTTCACTGAAAGAGTAGTAGATCCTTGGAACAAACTTCCAGCAGACGTGGTTGGTAAATCCACAGTAACTGAATTTAAACATGCCTGGGATAAACATTTATCCATCCTAAGATAAAACACAGGAAATAGTATAAGGGCAGACTAGATGGATCATGAGGTCTTTTTCTGCCGTCAGTCTTCTATGTTTCTATGTTTCTATGATTGCCTCATGGGTGATTCATGTTATTCATTGGCTACGTGCAGTTTTTAGGGTAACTCTTCTCTCCAGGATTGATCAAGGAGGACGTCTGTCTTTTTAGAAAAGGTGGTTTTGTGGATTGTCACATCTGGTGCCTACAGAATATTACGTCCTTGTTTTATCGTGGTTTGCCAGCGATAGACTTGACAGTATTCTGTCTCCACACAAGAGGAAGCGAACCGGCAGCGAGGTGAGTTGGAACCCACCCCTGCCTGGAATCATTGGGCTTGTAACAAGGTCTAACACACTCCTGCTTGTTGGGGATGCTACTTTATCAAAAGAGGAAAATTCTGCTTGGGGAAGGTTGAATGTACAGCAGGATTCTCTGTGATTAGCAACAAAAACAGCTTGCAGGTGGCCTCCCACTGGAACCAAAACTGCTCAGAGTCTAAAGAAAGATTTAAGTTTGAAAGGAAAGAAAACTCAGCCTAAATGCTCCGGATTATACAAGACCGCCTGGGGCAATGAGCTATATAATAGAAAGAAAACACCCACGGCCACCTCCAAAATCCTCCAATCCATTCATTTGAGGGTTGTCATGATTGTTAGGGGCCTGCAATGGGTGAACCCCCATCCCAGATGAGAGGAGATGCCTGCCCCAGTTCCCCTCCCTCCCAAGGTCTATTTGAGGTGGAAGAATTCAAGCAATTTATTGAATCTTGGGTGCGTCATTGTGGATGTTATTCTAGGTTGCCGCCTGCTATCGGAGACAAGGTAATGCATTATCTCTTTTATATAGAGGAGATAATTGGATTGGCAGTTGGATCCCTTTTCAGTATTTATTTTTTGTTTAATTGGAGAGCAATAGCATCTTTCTGAAGGACCAGACTAGCCTAAAGCCATATGTCTCAACTCACATTGATTGGCTAGCTTTCTCCGTCTTCCTTCCAGCATCTAGTATCTCTCTCTGGCTAGTTGTAAGGATGGCTCTCCTAGCATGAAGTGCATTTGGCTTGGTGAGTCAATTTTCCTGGCCAGACAAATGATTTGAACTTGGAAAGGGTCAAAGGTCAGATGTCTAGCTGGCATCTCTGATCAAGAAAATTAAGTACGGTCCCTTGTAGAACTGCTGCTGGCAACACGTGCAGAACTAAATTGGCCTAGATAGACCCACCTGGACATCTGCTTACCAAATTGTCAATCTGAGACCCAAATCAAGTATGAAAATATCTATGCATCCTCCTGTTATGCTGTTCTGGGAAGTCTAAAAGGTGGGTTTAATTGAATACACTGAGAGAAAATATCCTTATAAATATGCATTTTGAGGAAAAATAAAATTAAATAACAGAAGGGCATAGTTATTAATAATCAGAAATAAGGAAAACTCCGAAAAGTGATATACAGCAGAAGTATAGTTTCTAATTCTGCATTTGATTGAAGAAAGGTTATAATGGAATGGAATGGAACGGAACGGAACAGAGCAGAACAGAATAGAATGATTCTTGATCAATGTTGTGGTTAGCTCTGGCCCAGCTCCTGCCCCAAGGACTGTGAATGTGGGGGATACATCCACATGCTGCAGGCCTGTTTTGCCCCCGGTGGAATCTGCTGATGAAGGCTCCTCTGACCAAGAAGACATGAGTGACAGGGAGGAGGAGAGTGTGGCAGACAGCTCAGAAGGAGATCAATTATCTAGCTCCTCCTTGGATTCAGAACAAGAGTTAATGATACAGCCACGCATGCAGAGAGCGATGCATAGGCAACAACAACTGAGAGATTATTATCAAAGAAAATGAGGCCACCTGTGGTTGGGTGGGGCTGTGGTAATTAGTGAGGCTGCTATAAATAGCAGCCTGTGGGTTTGGCCATTGTGGAGGATTATCTGATTGTTGTGTTTCGTGACTGCTTTACTGACTTTGACCTTTTGTGTGCTGCTTTTTCCCCGCTTTGAAACTAAACCAGAGCAAAGTGTGTTTCCCTTTGTGAAAGAAGGACTGTGAATTATTATTATTGTTGTTGTTGTTGTTGTTGTTGTTGTTGTTGTTATTATTATTATTATTATTATTATTATTATTATTATTATTAATTAGATTTGTATGCCGCCCCTCTCCGAAGACTCGGGGCGGCTAACAACAGTGGTAAAACAACATGAACAATCCAATTAATAAAAACAACTAAAAAACCCTTATTGCCTCACAGCTGCAAGCTAAGTATCACAGGACTGATAAGGGACTTGTACAAATTACCAGTTTGTTTGGAGACAAGTGCTCTTTGCTATACCAAAAGAGGGCTTGGTTTAAGTGACTTTTCATTATAAAGAACATTGTTTTGAATTTTCAAACGTGTGTGTCTCTGAAATTTGTACCTGTGAATTTTTGGGAGAAGTCTACCAGGGAGCCCGACAGAACAGATGAAGGTATCCTTTCTTTTATGTACACTGAGGGCATGTGCACCAAGACAAATTCTTTGTGTGTCCAATCACACTCAGCCAATAAAAATTCTATTTTATTCCATTCCATTCCATTCATTATGTTACAGAAACAAATCTGTTGTGCTTGAGACTGAAATAAGTTCCTGGACAGGAATTTGAATCTTCTTCTTCCAGCTCAAACTTCTCCAAAACTGCTAAGAAAGGATATTTTTAATAACAAAGAACAAGATATTTATGGGAAATATGCTTTCTTGCCATCCTTGGGTAGGGGGTGGATTTTGATGTTGTGTTAACGGAAGAAGAGAAATGAGAAGCGACAATGCTTTGTAACAAATTACTGTCAATCAATTCCTTCATACTGGAATCTGGAAAAGGTTGTTGAAATTATCTTTATCTCCTGACAATTCGAAGGAAGAAACTATTCTCTTTGGAAATGCTATTGAGTGGTAATTTTTTTTGTGATGTGCCTCTATGTAAAGCATCCAGTTTCAGACCAGTGTTAATTCATTTTTTTTTACTCATTATGCTATTTGTGAGATGCTTAGAATAGGGATGCACCCTTAGATTATTCCAGGAACATTCATTTAAATATGGGAATAGATTAGATTAGATTTAGATTTATTGGATTTATATGCCGCCCCTCTCCGCAAACTCGGGGCGGCACACAACAATAATAAAAACAGTACATAGTAACAAATCCAATTCCCACCAATCTAATTACAATTTTAAATTTAAAAATTCATAAAACAATCCCAATATATATATAAAAAAAACAGGCACACAGTCAATCAATCAAACGGCAAAACAACATGGGCAAGGGGGAGATGGTTTAGTTCCCCCATGCTTGATGACAGAGGTGGGTTTTAAGGAGTTTACGAAAGGCAGGGAGGGTGGGGGCAATCCTAATCTCAGGGGGGAGCTGGTTCCAGAGGGTCGGAGCCCCCACAGAGAAGGCTCTTCCCCTGGGTCCCGCCAGACAACATTATTTAGTCGACAGGACCTGAAGAAGGCCGACTCTGTGGGACCTAACCGGTCGCTGGGATTCGTGCGGCAGGAAGCGGTCCCGAAGATATTCTGGTCCGGTGCCATGAAGGGCTTTATAGGTCATAACCAACACTTTGAATTGAATTGAATAGATGGGTTCTGATTCTCCATCTGTCCCATTGTCCAAACAATAATGATATACATTTTTTAAATGAACATATAACAGGAATCTCTCCCTATTCTGACCTAGACTTCACAAAATCCCAAAACAAACTCCTTGTCCCCCCAAAAAACCCTTTTCATTTGGCTAATGTGAATTTTTAGCATTCACAATCAGCAAAGTCCCAGCAAAAAGGCTTTCAATGATGAATTGCAAACACAGACCTTATCAATCCTTGGAGAGTGGCCAGGCTGATATCTTCCAGGCATGACGCTGTACAAGGAAGTACTTGCCGAGGAGTCTCTGTGAGGCACGAAACTCTTAGAATCAAATCTTCACCCTAATAGTGAACCAATTGTCTCCTGCAAACACCACTCCCCTTTCGCTCCTATTTATTTCTTGTGGGAAGGGCCCCTTGTGTCTTTACTCCCAAGTCAACCTCTGTTCCTTAATTGTTCCCTTCTCCTCACAGCTTGGTGCCTATGCACATCAGAAACAGATCCAGCTGTTCTTCAGTCCCACTTGTCTCCAACTCTGAAGGTAGCTGATAACTATCCAATGGTCCTGGCCCCGTCTCTGCCTCAGATGCAGAGCACTCATCATAGCCTTCCCCAGACTCCAGGACTGGCCCATGTTCCTCCCCAACCTCCTCACTGTCTGAATCTATCACCAGCTCTGTGTTCGGAAACTTCAGATCCTGCAGAATGCAGCTGTGAGAGCAATCATGGGCATTCCCAAAAACCAACACTCCGCAGTCTGCATTGGTTGCTGATCAGTTTCCAATCACAATTCAAAGTGTTGGTCATCACCTTCATGGCACTGGACCAGGGTATCTAGGAGACCGCCTTCTGCTGCACGAATCCCAGCGACCAGTTAGGTCCCACAGAGTGAGCGTTCTCCAGCTCCCGTCAACAAAACAATGTCATTTGGTGGGGCCCAGGGGAAGAGCCTTCTCTGTGGAAGCCCTGGCCCTCTGGAACCAACTCCCCCCGGAGATTAGAATTGCCCCCACCCTCCTCGCCTTTCTTAAGCCCCTTAAAACCCACTTCTGCCGTCAGGCATGGGGGAACTGAGATATTCTTTCCCCCTAGGCCTTTACAATTTATGTATGGTATGTTTGTTTGTATGTATGTTTGCTTTTACAATAAGGGTTTTTAGCTGTTTTTGTATTGGATTTACATGCTGTCTTTTATTATTGTTGTTAGCCGCCCTGAGTCTATGGAGAGGGGCGGCATAAAAATCCAATAAATAAATAAATAAATAAATAACCGCTGGTGGGCCACAACACTTTCTCTTTTCTTTCACAAACAGCTGTATCATCGTTTGAAACTGTGTTAAGCAAGTGAATTAAATCTGCAAGAGATTAATGTACCCTAAGCAAGCAGCTGAAAAAATATTGGTGCAGATAGTAAATAATGTAAGACTCATGTCATCCACATCTATTACGGGATATCTGCAACTGCTCTGCAACGTTATTGAAGCAAACCAGTGCGTTGGATAGATGAATGGCTGGTTCGTGGAAATTATACCATCCAACTATCACTGTTTCCTTCTCAGTTCTTTTCCTGGATCTCAATGACATGGGGAAATAAAACCAAGCAACTTTGAAGCACGAGTCAGTATCTCTGGACTGAGCATCAGCAGAGACTGAATTCCATTGTATGGGCACCTCACGTGTCCAGTGATGGGCAGCCAAAATTTTTACTGCCACACTGTGGGTGTGCCTTATTTTGTGGGTGTGGCTTAATGGTCATGTGACTGAGTAGGACTGGCTTCCTGGCCATGTGATCAGGTGGGAGTGGCTTGAACAATCAACATCGTTCAAATGAACTATTAAGTCCTCGACTTATAACCTTACAGTGTTGTTCGATGGGGTGACAATTTGCTTTGCGTTTCCCATGCTCTCCTTCCAGGGCCGCCCCCCCCACCTCAGGCTGGGTAGCTAGGCGAATGGGTGCTGCCAGAAGCATAAATGCTTCCATTGCCAGTTCCACTCATGCCTTCTGCTTGCATCTCAGGCAATAGGTGGCCGTGTTCAGCTGGAGGGGAGCCAGGCAGGAGAGACGGAAGCTCGTCTGAGGCCAGGAAGGGGGAAAGAGGAAAAAAGCAAGGAGCGCAGGCTCAGCAGCAGCAGGGAAGAAAAGGAGACCAGTAATCCAGAAAGTGACAGCCACCGATCAGCTGGAGCTGTGCACATATCTTCATTTCCGCCGGTGGAACTGTGTTCCACCCCGTCCTGCTTGCTGCCCACCCCTGCATGTGTCCAAATCAGAATTCTAATTGCATGATAATTTAGACCTGCTTTTTTTTTTTAGACAGCCTTATGCCTGGCAGTTAGAAAGTTGCAGACTTGATAGCCCACTGAATGTGCAATCTGGATAAATAATCAGGTTCCCATGGCCACCAGTTATTCAAGCCCGCAAAATGAGATTGTTTGCCTCCCCTACAACTCAAGGCTAGCAAGGATGGAAGCTTTGCAAATCACACTGCACATTAAAGAAGCAACTGAGTGAGTGGGGAACAAGGAACATCCCGTGGAGAATACATTTTAATCCAAGGAACTGCAATAAAGTTGTCAGAGCATTTCAGCAGAGCACCTGCTTTGCATTCAAAATGCCCCAGATTCAATTCCCCAGGATCTTCAGCGAAGGCTGGAGAAAATCATGTCTGAAACTCTGGAGAGAGGCGCTACCTCTCAGTGTCAAAAATTGAAATGGAACTGTTTGGAGCTAAGCTCCAACCCCGTTGAAATATTGCCAAAGCCCTATTTGTTTTCATCATGGTTTGCAGAAAAACCTCAGTTGGCTGTGCTCACATCACCAAATGCCATCTTCATAATCCACAATGGATGACTTCACCTGACATTCACAGTGAGCCAGAATTAGTTATGTTTGTGTGTATTTAGCTTTGGGTCAGTTTGCTCCCTTTGTGTTGGTCTTGGTGATTGTATAGACAAGTCCCTTCTTGATAACATTTTTGGAAGTGGATGGCCACTGCCTTCTTTTTTAGGGCTGAGAGAAAGGGAGTAGCCCAAGGTTATTAGAATGGAATGGAATGGAATAGAATAGAATAGAGAACAGGGAAGGGAAGGGAAGGGACCTTGTCTTCTAGTCCAGCTCCCTGCTCAGGTAGGAGACTCTATTCATTTCATAAAAATAGCTGTCCAGACATTTCAGATAAAAAGAAGCACCTACAACCTGTTCTTTTTATATATAATATGTTTTTATTGTTTATATACAGATATATTGAATACATTGTAATTGTCCTGACATTCCACTTGCCATGAAACAAAGGTAAAAACAATATATACTATTTTAAATAGTGCTAGTGATGTACTGTTATTTCTGACCATCTAACACCTACTGTACATTCTAATACATACATATCTCTTTCTATGTCCACTGTTTGCTCAAAATGGTATAGGATCTCCTGCTTGAGCGTTGGGTTGGATTAGAAGACCTCCATGGTCCATTCCAACTTTGTTATTCTGTTCTTCTCTTGATGTCCACTAGAAGCTTTGGGAGAAATCCTTGGGAGATATTGTGGTTGGCTCACAGCCAGGCTCTCTGGTCATGGACTTTGATCCTGATGAGCTGGGGCCACCTGGGCACGGCCAACCTGTGTGGCTGCTGGAGGAGTCAAAGTGAGCCAGAGGAAAAGGGACAGTCTGGGTGTGAGGAGCCTACAGAGGCTATAGATTCCCCCAACTGGGGATTTGCAGCCCCCAACTGGGGATTTGCCAGGGTCTGAGGATGAGGAAATGAGGGACCCGATCCTGAATGTTCGGGTGAGAAGGATGAGGGGATGGCAGGAGCAGTTGAGAAGGATCAGAAAGAAGAAGCTGTGCATAGTCAGCACTCCCTGAGAGCATTTAAGAGGAGAAGATTAAAGGTGCTTTTTGCAAGAAGTCAACATTTGTGCCTCCGGAGGAGAAAAGCCTGTGAAGAGTGTTTTGTCTGACAAATTTGGATTCAGTGTTGGACATTTATAGGGTTAATCTTGTGAGTAGACCTTTGGGGGGGAAGCAAGTGTGTGTGTGCCATTATCAATTATCAATTTGGCCTCATGCCTGGATTTTGGCAAAGGAAGAGACATTGCTTTAATTTACCTTTGTGAAATAACAAACGTCCAGTAAAAGCAACTCTTCTTTTATTTTGAAACCTGTGTGTGTGTTTGAACTTTCATTTGGAGTTAATTACCAGCCGTTTGCCATGCAAGACAGAAGAGGAGACACCCTAATAAAGTAGAATTGCAGGTCACACAGCAACTTCCATTTTGACCAAGTGAATGTAAATAGAAACTCACCCACTCATTGATCCCTAGTAAGGTCAAGATTTGGAAGAGAAGGACAGTCTGGGACATTTGGGATGAATGTGTTTTGTGCATGTAGGTCTTCCTTCTACTACTCTTTTATGTGAAAAATAAGATGTCTGCATTTTGCTAATGCAGAAAAACTATAAGGACAAATTAAGAGATGGATGTAGAGAGTCTCTTTCCCTTCGTTTCAGCCAACAAATCTAGAGATGTAGACAGTTCAGGTGAAAAGATCACAGGCTCCTTGTAGAGTTGTTTATCAAATTCCTCAATGCCCATACTTTAAGGATTCAAAGAATGATGATCAGGCTGCCAAAGTATAAACTGGGTGTCACCACCACACCGGGTTAATTTATGTCTGCTCTGGATGCCTTTTCCAGAGCTATAAACTTAACTCTGAAAGCTGAAAAGACCTCTGTGCTGGAGGCACAGACCTATGTAGTTTTGCTTGTCAAATCACTCCATGTACCCGACAAAGAAGTGGCGCAAATCAAAGGGAGAACAGAGGAAGATCACTCATGAAGAATTCTGAATGAAGTGGTCATTTGAGAAAGCTCGGGAGCCAAAGGATTCTGTAATTGCAGTACAAAAAGGCTACTGGTAAAGCCTGAAGGAGGACAGAAAGAAAAGGGGGGACATGATCGAAACATTTAAATATGTTAAAGGGTTAAATAAGGTTCAGGATAGAAGTGTTTTCAATAGGAAAGTAAACAAAAGAACAAGGGGATACAATCTGAGGTTAGTTGGGGGAAAGATCAAAAGCAACATGAAAAAATATTATTTTACTGGAAGAGTAGTAGATCCTTGGAACAAACTTCCAGCAGATGTGGTTGGTAAATCCACAGTAACTGAATTTAAACATGCCTGGGATAAACATAGATCCATCCTAAGATTAAAATGCAGGAAATAGTATAAGGGCAGACTAGATGGACCATGAGGTCTTTTTCTGCCGTCAGTCTTCTATGTTTCTATGTTTGAAGCACCTGTATAGTAGAAGAAATTCATAAATCAGGAGCTGAGGCTGTGATATTTTTAATTTCTTGAAAATAGTGGCCAAGTATTATTCGTCAGCATGTTAGGATAGGATTACATTACAGTGATCCCTCGATTTTCGCGATCTCGTTCTTCGCAAAATGCTATATCGCGATTTTTCCCACCCGATGGCGTCACTCTCTTCCTTCCTTTCTCATCTTTCTTTCTCTCTCTCTTTCTCTATCTTGCTTCTTCCTCTCTCACAATCTCTTCCTCCCTCTCTCATCTCTTTCTTTCCTTCTCTCTCTTTCTCTATCTCTCCCCCTCTTGCTGGCGGGCGGCGGGTGGGCGGCGGGCGGGCGGCGGGCGGCGGGTGGGCGGGCGAGCAGGGGCATCAGCGAGGAAGACCCAGGGATGGTTCCTTCAGCCGCCCAGCAGCTGATCTGCTCGGCAGCGCAGCGAGGAGCCGAATCGGGGTTTCCCCTTTGCGTGGGCGGTGGGGAAACCCCGATCTTCGTCTGCTTGCTGCTGCTGCGCTGCCGAGCAGATCAGCTGCTGGGTGGCTGCAGCAGCAGCGAGCAGACGAAGATCGGGGTTTCCCTGCTGCCCACGCAAAGGGGAAACCCCGATTCGTCTCCTCGCTGCGCTGCCGAGCAGATCAGCTGCTGGGCGGCCGAAGGAACCTTCCCTGGGTCTTCCCCACCGCCCACGCAAACTCCACCATCTGCGCATGCGAGGCCATGAAAATAGGGCGTGCATGCGCAGATGGTGTTTTTACTTCCGCAACCCTACATCGCGAAAAATCGATTATCGTGAGGGGTCTTGGAACGGAACCCTCGCGATAATCGAGGGATCACTGTATATCTGGACTTCTAACAATAAATGCCTTATACACTCCGATTCCATTAGCCAGGACAGGACTGCATGTAGGTCACATAAGTGAATGTCTGGTGAAATCTGCTTAAGGAAGTGACTGGCCATAAAACGGTTCAAGCAACTCTCCTCGGATAACAAGAATGTGTCAGCAGGAAAAGAACTGTGTGATCAAAGGATGCAATTTACATTGCCCGGGGTAAACAGGATGAAGGCTGTGATAAAAGACCTTGCTTTGTGATAAACAGGGGATAGCTGTGGTAACAACAAAAGGTCCCAGGAAATTGGCCATGAGAGACATTTGCTCAGTGGAAACTGGTTACATATGGAGATGGGAAGGACTTGGACGTTGTGTCATCTTTTAAAGTTATTGGGTGTTTGTATATCACTTGACATGTATGTGTAATCATTCCCATTTGCATATTCCCCCAATAAAAAAAGGTACACAGCTCAATACTGTGTCATTTAACCCAGAGAGAGATGTGTCCAAGTCTTCTTTCTAGGATTCATGTTCATGAGTGACCCCCCATGGCTGGGGTTGCTCTAAGTCCCTTTGAGACATCGTTCCCCTCAGGGACTTTGCAGCACCCTCAGGAAGCAACAATGATTGACAGTCAATTTCACATGCTGTTTTGCAAATAGAATAGTTGTTCAAATGAAATATTCAATGAGAATATTTCATTCATTCAGATCTAGGATGCGTTATTTGAGTGTTCCCTTTATTTTTTGGAGCGATATACTTGGATTTCATCTTTGATATGACAGTAAACAAAGCATTTAACATCACATGTAACCTGCTCATTATGGTATCCGCAAGTTATCAGCTACAACTCTGTTTGTAGATCATGTGTCATCCTGAGAAATATATGGCATGTGTAAAGCAGATCGGAGTAATTCTGTTTTTCATAAATTGAAGTATGTGTCCCTACTTTTCACCTACTCCCAGGAACTGTTCAACACTCTGCTCAGCATCAACTATTGCTCTTCTATTTTTCTCAGGATTGATATGCAATGTGTTAATTTCCTTGGCTGCTTTTCAATAAGAGCAACCTAATTAGACATGATTAGTTTTCAGATTGCATTAAAGGTGATGCCCACCTGTCACAGGCTCTGGTGCCAATTAAAAAAAAGGGTATAAATCATTTGAGAACTTTGCAAATAATAATAAAAAGACCCAAGTCTGCTGAAATATGATATGACTGATGGTTCAAGCACTCTCTTGATAGAAGATGAAAACAAGATGAAAGGTTAGTCATACCAAACTGAAAAAACCACACTGAATAACAATTATTTGGTAAGGATGCTGTGTAGATTCCCTGTAAAAAGTGAGCAAACATAGGATGGGGCTTTCAATAGCATGTTTAGGGTTGAAACAATCAAAGGGTATCTTACCTGTTCAGGTACACCATGAACAAGTTAGATTAGATTTATTGGATTTATATGCCGCCTTTTGCCTTTTGACTCTCAGAAACCTTAGTATATTTGCTGTGTTTGAGAATCTTGTTTGTTTGTTTGTTAGTTTGTTTCATCAAGTATGTATTGGTGGTATACAAAGATACAATATTTATATACATGATACTGATAAAAGAAAAGCATTAGGATAGGAGACAGAAGGCACAATGGTGCGCTAATGCATGCCCTTTACTGACCTCTTAGGAATCGGGGGAGGTCGACAGTAGATAATCTAAGGATAAAGTTTTGAGGGTTAGGTGATGATACTACAGAGTCCAGTAGTGAGTCTGTTCTGCCGGGCTTTCTGGTAGGAGCCTCCCGAAAATTCAAGGGTACAAATTTCAGACACACACACGTTTGAAAATTCAAAACAATGTTCTTTATCCCAAAAGTCAAAATAAACTAAGTACTCTTTTTATATTGCAAAGAGCACTCGTCCCAAAACAACCGGGTAGTCTGTACAATTAACCTTAAGCAGTCATTAAGTACTTAGCTAGCAGCTGTGAAGAAACTTCACACCCCTTCTTCTTCCAATGAAGTGAGACACACACACACACACGTTGCTCTGCTTTGTTTTCAAAGGCGTGAAAAATCAACAAGCAAAGTCCAGAAACCAGCAACCCAGGATTCCTGATGAACTGCGATCAGATACTTTTTCACAACGGCCAAACCCACACGTTGCTATCTAATTACTGGAGCCCCGCCCAACCACAGGTGGCCTCATTTTTTCTTGTAATAATCCTTTAGTTGTTGTTTCCTATGCATCACTCTACGCATGCGTGGATGTGTCGTTAATTCTTGTTCAGAATCCAAAGATGATACAGATGATTGATCTCCTCCTGGGCTGTCTGCCAAACTCCCCTCTTCCCTGTCACTCATGCTGCCTTGGTCAGAGGAGGCTTCATCGGCAGATTCCATCGGGAGCAAAACAGACCTGCGGCATGTGGATGTCTCCCACACATCCACCTGCACATTCCTTGGGGCAAGAGCTGGGCCAGAGTTAACCACAACAGAGTACATGCATCAAACTCTGTTACTAAAGTCGTATTTCCTGCAGTCGAGTTTAGAGAAGTTTACTAAGTTTGTATCTTTTGTGTGCTCGTGTGTTGTTGAAGATGAAGTAGTCGTTGACAGGAAGGGCATTGTAGCAGATGATTTTATGGACTATGCTTAGATCATGTTTAAGGTGATGTAGTTCTAAGCTTTCTAAACCTAGGATTGTAAATTTAGTTGCGTAGGGTATTCTGTTGTGAGTGGAGGAGTGGAGGGCTCTTCTAGTAAAGTATCTCTGGACATTTTCTAGAGTGTTTATGTCTGAAATGCAGTGTGGGTTCCAGACAGATGAACTGCATTCAAGGATTGGTCTGGCGAAAGTTTTGTATGCTCGGATTAGTAGTGTGAGATTACCGGAGCAGAATCTACGTAGGATTAGGTTAACAACTCTTGTAGCCTTTTTGGCGATGTTGTTGCAGTGGGCTTTGTCACTTAGGTCCAACAAATGTGACATTTTTTGGCTTAGCCAAACACACTATCTTAATACCTTTTCCGTAGAAGAATATTTTCCACCTTCAGAATAGATTAAGCACTTTTTGTCAATTTATTCATTTCATGGGTTACCTAGAACAGGCTATCTGTCATTATAAGGCAATTTCAATGATCTATGCCTTTGACACAACAATCCACACTTTTACAATGTGTTGGAGATTGATAATTATAGATCAATTCTAACTAAAGCATCTAAAACAGAGAAAATTCCAATCTATGGTTAAGCAAATCCACCCACCCAAAGCTCTGCTTTAAAAACAAAACACAAACCAAAAAAAAGCCCACCAAAAAACTCTCCCTTTTCTTCAGTTCTAGAACGTTCTGCCTCATCCGCTCTTATTTTAGATTTCTCCGGTTGACATTAAGGGAGGAACTTTCTAAAGTGCCATGCAGTCACCAAACTTCATTGCCTGAAAGGAACATTTTGTTCCAGCACCATTTTTACTCAGCTTGCTTGCTTTCTCCACAAATGAAGGACTATTAGAAGCATTTTTCCTAGAAATGGAATAGAACTCGGAGTAGATTTTGTAAACATGATGTCATCCTTGCTAATAAGAGAAGAACATACTGACCGTGAGGCAAAGGGCTTTACCAGATATGGGCTCAAATCTGCTGAACAATTGGATTGAGCCTCCTAAACAATTATCTAATGCATTGCCTCATCCTTTCCATTGCATCCAGTCCTATCTTCCTTGAACGATAAGCATTAGCGAATGGAGGTGGAGATGTATGTGGCTGTTTTGATTTGGGGGTTTTTTGCAAATGGAAAATTTTGTTTGGAGCAGTAAGTAAGTAAGTAGCTCTGAAGAAATAACACTCCAGAAGACAGGCTCAAGATGTCCTTTCTGTTAATGTCCTCTCCTTTAATGTCCTTCCTGTAACATAAGAACATAAGAAGAGCCATGCTGAATCGGGCCAAAGCCCATTGGGTCCAGCAATCTACGTCACACAGTGGCCCCCAATTGTACATGGGGACCTTGAGCAGAAAGAGAAGGCAGAACCCTCCCTGTCCCTTGGCCCCCAACAAGTGGTACTCAAAGGAATCCTGCCTGCCTCAACCACAAAGTTCAGTATGATAATAGATTAGGCAAGTAGCTCAATTTTCTTTAATTGCTGTAAAACATCCGTTCTAGATAATGTTTTAAATGATTACAGAGTTTGTTTGTTTGTTTGTTTGTTTGTTTCTTTCTTTCTTTCTTTCTTTCTTTGCTTGTTTGTTTGTTTATTTATTTATTTATTTATTTATCTATCTATCTATCTATCTATCTATCTATCTATCTATCTATCTATCTATCTATTTATTTATTTATTTATTTATTAGATTTGTATGCCGCCCCTCTCTGTAGACTCGGGCCGGCTCACAACAATAACAAGAACAATGTAAGAAGAAATCATAATAATTTAAAAAATGCTAAAAAACCCATTATTAAAAGCAAACATACACACAAACATACCATGTATAAACTGTATAGGTCTGGGGGAGATGTCTCAGTTCCCCCATGCCTGATGGCAGAGATGGGTCTTAAGAACTTTACGAAAGGCAAGGAGGGTGGGGGCAGTTCTAATCTCCGGGGGGAACTGGTTCCAGAGGGTAGGGACCACCACAGAGAAGGCTCTTCTCCTGGGTCCCGCCAAATGACATTGTTTAGTCGACGGGACCCGGAGAAGGCCAACTCTGTGGGACCTAACCGGTCGCTGGGATTCGTGCGGCAAAACGCGGTCCCGGAGGTATTCTGGTCCGATGCCATGAAGGGCTTTATAGGTCATAACCAACACTTTGAACTGTGACCGGAAATTGATCGGCAACCAATGCAGACTGCGGCGTGTTGGTGTAACATGGGCATACCTTGGGAAGCCCATGATTGCTCTCGCAGCTGCATTCTGCACGATTTGAAGTTTCCGAACACTTTTCAAAGGTAGCCCCATGTAGAGAGCATTACAGTAGTCGAACCTCGAGGTGATGAGGGCATGAGTGACCGTGAGCAGTGAGTTCTGGTCCAGATAGGGCAGCAACTGGTGCACCAGGCGAACCTGGGCAAACGCCCCCCCTCGCCACAGCTGAAATATGTTTCTCTAATGTGAGCTGTGGATCAAGGAGGACACCCAATCCCCCCCCCCAGGGTTATGGACGGACAGATGGAATTGTCCCTGGTAAAAACATACTATTATGGTAAAAACATACTATTTAATTATTTCCTGTTTTAAAAGTAATTAAGGATCATACTAAAGTACTAGAGAAGGAAGGACAATTAAAAAAAAACTATTAAGTATTCAATAAATAGTTCATAAATTTACTACGCCCACTGCGCCCCCCCCCATGGGGGCAGCAGCCCATTGCTGTTTACATGTCTGTCAAAGAACTTTCCAAACTCACATCCAAACTCCTGCTCTCCAGAAGTAATGATAATGTTAAATGTTATGTATTGAAGTTTGAACAGAATGAAACTGTTTACACCAAGGTCCCCTCTGCGAAGCGGGAAAACCAAGACTGCTGATTGGTTGAACCACCCAGCAACCCTCTATTTAAAGAGAGAGCTCTTAGTTACCTCAGTCTCCAGAAGTGGTGTGACCGGAACAATTTAGAACTGAACACACTCAAAACCGTAGAAGTGGTGGTAGACTTTAGGAGAAACCCTTCCA
Source organism: Erythrolamprus reginae (assembly GCF_031021105.1). NCBI lineage: Eukaryota > Metazoa > Chordata > Lepidosauria > Squamata > Dipsadidae > Erythrolamprus > Erythrolamprus reginae. The sequence continues at coordinate 18,323,240 of NC_091952.1, forward strand.
TCCTTCCACCTCTCACAATACTAGACAACAGAGTATCGACAGTAGAGACCTTCAAATTTCTAGGTTCTATCATATCTCAAGACCTAAAATGGTCACTTAACATCAAAAACATCATCAAAAAAACACAACAAAGAATGTTCTTTCTGCGCCAGCTCAGGAAGCTCAAACTGCCCAAGGAGATGCTGATACAGTTCTACAGAGGAATCATTGAGTCTGTCATCTGCACCTCTATAACTGTCTGGTTTGGTTCTGCAACCCAACAGGACCGACACAGACTTCAGAGGATAATCAGAACTGCAGAAAAAACAATTGCTGCCATTGAGGACCTGTATAGTGCACATGTCAAAAAGAGCGCGGTGAAAATATTTACTGACCCCTCGCATCTTGGACATAAACTGTTTCAACTCCTCCCCTCAAAACGTCGCTACAAAGCACTGAACACCAAGACAACTAGACACAAGAACAGTTTTTTCCTGAACGCCATCATTCTACTAAACAAATAATTCCCTCAACACTGTCAGACTTTTTACTAAATCTGCACTTCTATTCTACTAGTTTTTCTCATCATTCCTATCACCCATTTCCTCTCACTTAGCACTGTATGACTGTAATTTGTTGCTTGTATCCTACGATTGATTTAGCTTTACTAGATAAATGGTCAAAGCAATGGAAACTGCAGGTTAATGTTTCCAAATGTAAAATAATGCACTTGGGGAAAAGGAATCCTCAATCTGAGTATTGCATTGGCAGTTCTGTGTTAGCAAAAAGAAGGAATTAGGGGTAGTGATTTCTGACAGTCTCAAAATGGGCGAGCAGTAGGAAAAGCAAGTAGGATGCTTGGCTGTATAGCTAGAGGTATAACAAGCAGGAAGAGGGAGATTGTGATCCCCTTATATAGAGCGCTGGTGAGACCACATTTGGAATACTGTGTTCAGTTCTGGAGATCTCACCTACAAAAAGATATTGACAAAATTGAATGGGTCCAAAGACGAGCTACAAGAATGGTGGAAGGTCTTAAGCATAAAACGTATCAGGAAAGACTTAATGAACTCAATCTGTATAGTCTGGAGGACAGAAGGAAAAGGGGGGACATGATCAAAACATTTAAATATGTTAAAGGGTTAAATAAGGTTCAGGAGGGAAGTGTTTTTAATAGGAAAGTGAACACAAGAACAAGGGGACACAATCTGAAGTTAGTTGGGGGAAAGATCAAAAGCAACGTGAGAAAATATTATTTCACTGAAAGAGTAGTAGATCCTTGGAACAAACTTCCAGCAGACGTGGTTGGTAAATCCACAGTAACTGAATTTAAACATGCCTGGGATAAACATATATCCATTGTAAGATAAAATACAGGAAATAGTATAAGGGCAGACTAGATGGACCATGAGGTCTTTTTCTGCCGTCAGACTTCTATGTTTCTATGTTTCTATTTTTATTAATATTGATTGTTTCTTCATTGCTTATTTGACCCCTATGACAATCATTAAGTGTTGTACAACATGATTCTTGACAAATGTATCTTTTTTCTTTTATGTACACTGAGAGCATATGCACCAAGACAAATTTCTTGTGTGTCCAATCACACTTGGTCAATAAAGAATACAGAAAGAATAAAAGAAAGTGCCAGAATTTAACATTAAAAAATTGGTAAATGAACTCAAAATAACTTATTTAGCCAAGAAGTATGTGGTGGGAAGCTGAAAGATTTTCAGGGGTTTATTTTTCAGTGTAAAACTAAAGGAGAGCATGAAACACAGGGTTACTCTTCAATAACTGAATACTGACTAGTTAAGACATTTCTGATCAGAGGCCGAAGGAGGGCACGCTCTGATTATTTTGACACGCTTACTGATCAGTAAGAACTTGGCTGATTGAATGGCCGAACATCTGGATGTGTTCTTGGCCTCTCCCTTTCCACAGTCATGAACTATAACTGATTTTGCCATCAAATTAAAGTTAAGAAAAAATTGGCAAATAAAAAATAAATGGAATAAATTCCACAGTCATGGATGGAATCATTCCAGAAATATTTGAAGTGGATGTGTTTTTTATTTAAAAAAAAAACAACTTTGTAGTTATACTGTTTCCTCTTTTTCAGATACAACTGTTGATGGTTGGATTTTAAAGAAACAGAATAAAAAGAGCACTGATGGTTTTGAACTTTGGTATTGGAGCAGAATCCTGAGAATTACATAGACCAAAAAACCAAAAAATATTCTTCTACAGCAGTGTTTCCCAACCTTGGCAACTTGAAGATATCTGGACTTCAACTCCCAGAATTCCCCAGCCAGCGAATGCTGGCTGGGGAATTCTGGGAGTTGAAGTCCAAATAACTTCAAGTTGCCAAGGTTGGGAAACACTGTTCTACAGAACAGGTACAAAACGAGTCTGAACCAGCAGCAACCTACCATCGCAATGGAAGGAATTGTTCTGACCCAGCTGCCGGGTAAAGGAACACAACACAAACAACATCCGAACATACCTTAATTTAATAGTAATTATCTTTCTTAGCAGTTGTTCTAGAGTCAACAAATATATAAATCAGTCTTTTCAGTGCAAGGGCTCTTAATTAATCTTCTTACCAGCTGGCAATAGTCCAAACAAAAAGAACTCAAGTATCACAAAGAGTCTTTCTGATAACAACAGATAATCCATAATTATATATAAATAAAGATTTATATTTTATAAAAAGAAATTAATAATAATAATAATAATAATAATAATAATAGTAGTAGTAGTAATAATAATAATAATAATAATAATAATAATAATAATAATAATAATTATTATTATTATTATTATTATTATTATTAATTATATTTGTATGCTGTCCCTCTCCAAGGACTCCGAGCGGCTCACAACAACAATGCACCATGTACCAATCTAATGTTAAAAAACAACTTAAAACCCTTATTATAAAAAGAAAAACAATCACACAACCTAACAGCCCATACATAAATCATAATAGCTAGGGGTATATCAGTTTCCCTATGCCTGGCAACAAATGTGGGTGTTCAGGAGCTTTCAAAAGGCAAGGAGGGTGGGGGCAGTCCTAATCCCTGGGGGGAGTTGATTCCAGAAGGCTGTGGCTGCCACAGAGAAGGCTCTTCCCCTGGGTCCCGCGAGACGGCATTGTTTAGTCGACAGGACCTGGAGAAGGCCAACTCTGTGGGACCCTAAGTCTCATTTCCATGGCTAAGCAAGGCAGCTGTTCAGTGAGCATCTTTTTATTTATTTATTTATTTTTATTTTTATTTTATTTATTGTTAGAGTTGAAAGGGACCATGCAGGTCATCAAGTCCAATCCCCTGCCTGAGCAGGAATTCTAAAGCCAAGTGGCAGTCCAATCTCCTCTTGAAAGTGTCCAAAGTTGGGGAGTTCACAACCTCCGCAGGCAGGTTGTTCCACTGGTTGATTGCTCTGACCGTCAGGAAGTTCTTCCTTAGTTCTAGGTTGAATCTCTCTTTGGTCAGCTCCCAGCCGTTGTTCCTCATCCGGCCCTCTGGTGCTCTGGAAAATAGAGTGGCCCCCTCCTCTCTGTGGCAACCCCTCATATACCTGTATACCGCTATCATGTCCCCTCTGGCCCTCCTTTTCTCTAGGCTATCCTTGCCCGGTTCCTGCAATCTCTCTTCGCAAGTCTTGGTTTCAAGTTCCCTAATCATTTTGGTTGCTCTTTTCTGCACCTTTCCATCATCAAAACTTACAACTTTTTCTTTGCAATGCTTTAAGTGAATCACTACAATTGTTAAGTGAATTGCATGGTCATTAAATGAATGCAGCTTACCCCATTGGCTTGCATGTTGGAACCTAATTGTGAAGATCACATGACTTTGGGATGCTCCAGTTGTAAATATGTGCCACTTGCCAAGCAACCAAATTTTGATCAGGTGATCCACCAGCACCAATGTTCCATTATTACGCCTGAAAAACTGAGCAGCTTCTAAAAAACCCCCCCAAGAACTGCCAGGAGGTACTTTACAAAGCACATCTCTGCACAATTGTCTGCCAAAAATTGCAAATGCAAAAGGAAAAACTGGTTTTTGGGATATCCAAAGCTCCCTGCAATGGAAGGATTATTCTTCCTCATGAAAACCAGTCCTGGGTAGCGGTTTAAAATAATAAAATATTGTGCAACTTCTGAGGCCTGCATATCTTCATCCTCTAAATTTCATTTTCTGGTATGAAATAGCATCTGCTTAACATGTGTTGAGAGACTAAATTCTTCTGTCCTGCAGAGGAACTGCAGCCAGGTTAAATAAAACTCTGGCAGTGCTTTGCTCTGTAGCCTTGTTTTCATTTAATTCCTGAACATTTCATTACCAGATTAGCAGGGGTGGGTTCCACTTACCTTTCCTACTGATTCACATCGTCCCATTATGTCGTGCAAAACACCCGGAAATGACCTGTGCACACGCAGAAGGGGTGGTTTTTTTGCAAGCCAGGGCAACTGGAGGACTGGTTCAGGAGTGTGGACCCTCAGTCAACACTGTCAATTTGGCAAGCAGTGTAAATTTCCATCACCGGATTTAAAGAAGCAGTCCGAACTGACAGCAACCCACTATTGCAGACTAGGTAACTTCATTAGCAGGATTTTCTTGTCCTATTCACCTTAGCTTATAAATGTCTTGGTGGTGAGTTGGTCATTTGATTGGTTGTTTGTCTGGAACTATATTTAAATTCCGAGCAGCTGATTGGTTCTCTTGTTGATTGATCTTGTTTCTTATGTATTCATATCCTGGAATAATAATAATAATAATAATAATAATAATAATAATAGTAGTAGTAGTAGTAGTAGTAGTAGTAGTAATAGTAATAGTAATAGTAATAGTAATAGTAATAGTAATAGTAATAGTAATAGTAATAGTAATAGTAATAGTAAAACAATAACAATAGTTATCATTATCAATATTATTATTTATTAGATTTGTATGCCGCCCCTCTCCAAAGACTCAGGGCAGCTCACATTATTATTATTATTATTATTATTATTATTATTATTATTATTATTATTTATTTATTTATTAGAAGACTCAGGGCAGCTCACAACAATAGTAAAAACAATGTCAAATCTAATATTAAAAAGAAACCCATATAAAACCCCTCATTTAAAACCAAACAATACATACATACCAATCATAAAATATAAAAGCCTAGGGAGGAGTCTCAGTTCGCCCATGCCTGGCGATATAGGTCTTGAGTAATTTACGAAAGACAAGGAGGGTGGGAGCAGTTCTGATCTCCGGGGGGGGGGGGAACACTTCCCTCCAGGAACACTTCCCTCCAGCCTTTTCCTAAAGCCCCTCACTAGGAAGCTGAAGCAGACCCCAAGTCAGAATTTCTGACCCCCACAAAAAGACCCCGAAGAGGGAGACTCTCTGCAGCAATACAAATGTCCATTGCACATGTCCAAAAGCAGAAAAATTCTGGCCTATGATTAGAAAATGGCTGAAATAAGTACCAAATTATGATTTAGAACTAAAACCAGAAATATACTTACTAGGAATTATTAGAGGACAACATAACAAGGCAAATTTATATTTAATAATGTACTTACAGCAGCAAGACTGAACTTTGCACAAAACTAGAAAAAAGAAAATGTACCAACAGAACAAATGGTAATCAGAAAAATACTAGAATGTGCAAAAATGCACAAAATTACGTGAGAATTGCAGAACAGGAAAATTAATATTATACCGTGTGGGTGAAATTTTATAAATGGATAGAGGAAAAGATGGAAATATAACAATTAGGTAAAGCAAAAGAGGATAATGTAGAAACGGCGATGTAAAAACAACTTTATTTCAAAATATATAAGCTTTTGTAATTTTTCTGTATGATGTATTGTATGGTTTGTCTATTCTTTGTCTTTGTTTGTTTATATTCTATATTTCTAAAAACTCGATAATTATTTTTTTAAAAAAATTTTCATTGCCCATATCCTTCCCAGGGGGCATAGTTTGGGGACTCTGAGTTAGTGCAATGTAAAATGCAAATAATTTCTGCAGACCACCAACATTTTCTCACCAGTGGTCCATAGATCACCAGTTGGTGAACACTGGTCTAAACTGTCCTGTTTGATCAGTGAAGGGCTACCAAAATTTTTGCTACCATACTGTGGACGTGGCTTATGCAGGACGCCCTGCATTTTCTTTCAACATCTTTCAGTGCAAATTGGGTGTTCTGGGGTAGAGTTCCATTTTCACTGCCCCACTGCGTTCTCCCCCCTCATCCGGGCAGTAGCCCACCCCTGTGCTTGACCGAGAAAAACCGAACCTGTGTTGTTGAGACAGTAGATCCAACTTCTCTAGTAATGTGATAATGCTTGCCTATCTGCGGGCACTCCAATGTCCCTAGTGAAGACCAAACAGCTAATGTCATTGTCAAAGGGACTCTACGTCAGATTTGGAACAATTGAACTGTCTGTGTGTTTTCTCCATTTGCCCTGACATTGAACTGAGGTCTGCTCCACGCAGGTCAAAATCTAACAATATAACTTGCAAGCTGGCTCAAAATAAGCCCCCCCAAAGAGGACATCACACCATGTTCGGCTACATAATGCAACTCTTTCTCTTCTCTTCCCGCCTCTTCTCTTTTGCTTTGTCTTTGACAAAAACTTCTGAAAAGCTGCCCAAATTGAGTCACATTAGCAATTAAGCTTGACCAACCCTCCCCCTTTGGAAATTCTGCTTCTTGGTTTACACAAGTTACTGAATTAATCTCCATTTGACTAGGTTGTACCATATAAGGAACAATAATAAATGAAAAATGGTGGAGTTTTGCAAAATTTGTTTAAGTCTGACCCCATCAAGGTTAACACAACGAAGCATAGGAAGAGGAAGTGATTAAAGGCCTAACAAGATACTGGCAAAATGAATTACAGATCAATGAAAACGAGATGGAAGAAGTAATAGAAAATATACAGTGATCCCCCGCTCGTTGCGAGGGTTCCGTTCCAGGACCCCCCGCAACGAGCGGGTTTTCGCGAAGTAGCGCTGCGGAAGTAAAAACACCATCTGCGCATGTGCAGATGGTGTTTTTACTCCCACAGCGCTAGCGAGGAGCCGAAGATTTGGGGCGGCGCGGCTGTTTGCCGCCGGCATGGAGGGCTTCCTAGCAGCCCCCCAAACCTGGGTTGGGGGTCCGGGGGGCGCTGGCTCTCGCCGCTTTCGAGCTGAATCCGGGAGCGAATTCGCTCCCGGACTCAGCTCGAAAGCGCCGAGAACGAACGGCAAGGAACGGCTTTTCCACGCCGTTCATTCTCGCCGCTTTCGAGCTGAATCCGGGAGCGAATTCGCTCCCGGACTCAGCTCGAAAGCGCCGAGAACGAACGGCAAGGAACGGCTTTTCCACGCCGTTCATTCTCGCCGCTTTCGAGCTGAATCCGGGAGCGAATTTGCTCCCGGATTCAGCTCGAAAGCGGCGAGAACGAACGGCAAGGAACGGCTTTTCCACGCCGTTCATTCTCGCCGCTTTCGAGCTGAATCCGGGAGCGAATTCGCTCCCGGACTCAGCTCGAAAGCGCCGAGAACGAACGGCAAGGAACGGCTTTTCCACGCCGTTCATTCTCGCCGCTTTCGAGCTGAATCCGGGAGCGAATTTGCTCCCAGATTCAGCTCGAAAGCGGCGAGAATGAACGGCGTGGACAAGCCGTTCCTTGCCGTTCGTTCTCGGCGCTTTCGAGCTGAGTCCGGGAGCGAATTCGCTCCCGGACTCAGCTCGAAAGCACCGAGAATGAACGGCGTGGGCGGGCGAAGGGCGGGCGGCAGCGAGGAGTTTGCGTGGGCGGTGGGGAAACTCCTCGCTGAAGCCAGCAAGAGGGGGAAGACTCAGGGAAGCCGCCCAGCAGCTGATCTCCCGGTTGCCATCTACGCATGCGTGCCCACGGGCACGCATGCGTAGATGGTATTTTGACTTCCGGGTTGAAAAATAGCGAAGTACCCTGTTCGCAATGGTTGGGGACGCAATAAACGGGGGATCACTGTATATAAGATAAAGAACACAAGAATTAGAGAGATGAGAAGGAAAATTTTACATAAATGGTATTTTACGCCAGTAAAACTAGCACACTTCCAGAGGAAAGGAAAAGGAAATTGCTGGCATGGTTGCCAAATAAAAGGAGTTTTTATGCATATGCTCTGGGAATGTGTTGAAGTTCAAAAATTTTGGAAGGAAGTACAGAATGAAATTAACAATATGCTAAACATTAATTGGATAATCACAAAAGAATTAGCAACACTAGTTAAACATGGGGAATTACGAGAATTTAAAGAAATCAAAACAGCAGCTTTGGAAAGCGGTCAAGCAGTAGTGGTAGAATTGGTACTGGTATATGGTGGACCACATCCACTTCGAAATTATGGAAATAAGATTAAATAACTTTGATGAAAATAAATTGGAGAAGCTGATGGCATGATGGAACAAGGTGAAAAATTATATCTTAAGTAGAATTTATGACGACAATGTGAAAAATAAATTCCAATCACTTTTTGTATGTAAAGAAATATAAACCGGAACCAAGGAAGAAATTGAAATTTATTGTAAATAATTTAACCCCCTAAATGGTGGTGGGGTTTATTGGTGTTGGGCACTTTTTCTTTAAGATTTTTTTGTTTGTTTGTTTGTTTGTTGTAATAAAAATTTAATAAAAATATTTTTTTAAAAAAAACACATCGAAGCATAGGAAGTTGCGTGGATGCAGTCAACAAATCTTTCATCAATCTTTTCAACCTCTGGCTAAACTTAGTTGGTGGCTAGCTTAGATGTGTCAAAGCTTTCAAAAGATGTCACAGAAAAGAGCATCTACTGTTGACCATCCACTCAAAACTGATTTAGATCTCCTGGTTGGAAATGGGAAATCTTGTGAACCGATTGTTACGGAGATGTTTTTGGGATAGGGATATTTTTTTAAAAAAAAACCAACAACTACCAAACCTTGAGATGGCAGCTGCAGTCCATATGGTCCTGCTCCTTTTTTCATATATTGAACATAAGAAGAGCCATGCTGAATCAGGCCATTATTGAACAATGCATATTGTAGGGCAATATGATCAGAATAAAATGTCAAGGTACTATTGTGGTTGGCTCTGGGCCAGCTCCTGCAACAGGGAATTTGGATGTTGACTTAGGAGAGTCCTCAGGTTCCCAGAAACTTGTCTTACTGCCATCAGTTTCTGACAGTGAGGATTCCTTGCCAAGGTCAGACGCTGGGGAAGAAGAAGAATCAGATAGAGAGATGGATGCAGCCAGCTCATTAGTTAATGACCCCATTAGTGGGTCATTGGATTCGGAGGAGGAGGATCGGTGGATAGATGCCAGAATGCGCAGGCTCATGGCTAGAAGGGACCAACTGCACAGGTATTGTCGGAGATAAGGGAGAACACCTGTGGCTGAGGCAATTAGGCTAATGGGGTTGCTGATAAATTACCAGCATTGCAGAGAGCACATGTGGGAGTTTATCCGTTTGGAGAAGGATACGTTGTGCTTGCTTTGTTCCTGGACTTTCACAGACTTTTTGGGGATATTTCACAGCTAATTAAATCTTGTGGATTCACTCGAAGAGGTTTGGCTGTGACGCTCTCACAACTGCTCTCATCTGCTCTGTTTTTGTCTCTCACAGCTTTCAAGGACTTATCTGTGTGTGAGCTAATTTGCTCAGTTTAAAGTGCATGTGCACAGCTTTATTTTGGATAAATTGCATTTCTGTTTACTTTACAACAGAGTGTGTGTTTGAATTTACATTTCTTACTTAATTGGGGCTCGTAATGTGAAGCTCGGCATAACAGGTTGCAGGTAACATCTGAACTAAATCAGAGTCCAAGTCAAAGTACTCCTCATTCCAATTTATTGCCAGAGCCATTCTGGGAAACCTGAATCTTAGTTACTAGTAGTAGTAGTAGTTGTAGTAGTAATAGTAATAGTAATAGTAATAATAATAATAATAATAATAATAATAATAATAATAATAATAATAATCATCATCATCATCATCATCATCATCTAAAAATCGAGCTGCAACGACTCTGGCATAAGCCAGTGAAATTGGTCCCAGTGGTACTTGGCACCCTGGGAGCAGTACCAAAGGATCTCAGTGGACATTTGAAAACCATCGGAATTGACAAAATCTCCATCTGTCAATTGCAAAAGGCCGTTTTACTGGGATCAGCAAACATAATTTGCCGCTACATCACGCAGTCCTAGGTGCTTGGGAAGCGCCCGACTGGTGATGAAGTATGAAATCCAGCATAGTGATCTCGTTTGCTGTGTTGTACTATAATAATAATAATAATAATAATAATAATAATAATAATAATAATAATTAGATTTGTATGCCACCCCTCTATGCAGACTTGGGGCGGCTCACACCGAGTTGAAAGTTCACATCCCTTGTCCCCCACCCACAAACCTGTCACGTTGGCCACTCAGATTGTACCAGCATGGGAAGTCCTTCCTCCAATTCCGCCCTGGTGGGTGGGCATAGGATGGCCTTGAACCACTCAAAAGAATGCTTTGTGGCTGCATCTGTTCCATCATGAATATCACCCCTTCCAAATTCCCATAAACATCAGGCCTTCTACAGATAATGTGGCAAGCCATTAATTTTTTACGAACTTCTGCACCAGCTTGACATAAAAGATTTAGAAGGGACCTTGGAGGACTTCTAAGCCAACCTCCTGCTCCAACCCTATACTGTTTCAGAGAATCTGTTGTCCAATCTCTTCTTAAAAACCTTTAGTGCTGGAGCACCCACAACTTCTGGAGGCAAGTCACTCCATTGATGAATTGTTCTCACTGTCGTGAAATTTCTTTCTCGTTCTAGACTTCTTGACCTGCCTTCTGACACTTGGATAATAGATTGACACTCTTCTTTGTGATAGCCCCTCAAATATTGGAACATTTATTTATTTATTTATTTATTTATTTATTTATTTATCCATCCATTCATTCATTCATTCATTCATTCATCCAATACACAAATACATAGGAAGAAAAATAGACATGTAGTAATATATATAAGGGTAAAGTGAACTTAGAGGAGAGGATATATGAAAGAAAGAAAATATGTATAATAAGTGAGAGAAAGGAAAGACAATTGGACAGGGGACGAAAGGCACACCAGTGCACTTATGTACGCCCCTTACTGGCCTCTTAGGAACCTGGAGAGGTCAATCGTGGAGAGTCTAAGGGAGAAATGTTGGGGGTTAGGGGTTGACACAATTGAGTCAGGCAATGAGTTACACGCTTCGATAACTCGATTGTTGAAATCATATTTTTTACAGTCACGTTTGGAGCGGTTCGTATTAAGTTTAAATCTGTTGCGTGCTCTTGTGTTGTTGCGGTTGAAGCCGAAGTAGTCATTGACCGGTAGGACATTGCAGCATATGATCTTGCGGGCAATACTCAAATCGTGTTTTAGGCGCCGTAGTTCTAGGCTTTCTAGGCCCCGGATTGTTAGTCTATTTTCGTAGGATATTCTGTTTCGAGTGGAGGAGTGAAGGGCTCTTCTGGTGAAATATCTTTGGACATTGCTACTACCCCTTAGATATTGGATCACATAGCCATGGTTCCCATTTTGACTCTTTTGAACAGAGTCAATGTATGCAGTTGCCAGGGGATGGTTAATTCTTCCTTTTTCTTTGGGGGAAAAAAATCCTCCTTCAGCCCCTTTGATATGTGCCAAGAGATAGCCATTGCTGCAGCTCTGGAACAAGTTAGTCTGGGACAAGAATTTGGCAAATTGATCAATCTGGAGACGAAGGGAAGGAACTAGGCTTTGTTCTTTGTGGTTGCCTAATTAGGTAACCCCGTGTGAATTGAGAAACCTGGCCTAATTTTTGTATTTTCTTGCTTTGCCCTCTTTTTGTGTCAGCAGGGAAAATATCTTGCCTTACAAATAGTACTGCAAAACTTAAAAGTCTGTAAACTTTTACGGGTCACAACTGGATCTAATAAAGGATTGCCCACGATGTAGATTATACATTTGCTGGTTTCCAAAAAGATTTTAAATCAGAATCAGTTGGACGCCCTGAGAAGGATGAGATTTTATTAAAAACAGTGAGCAGGGTGGATGGATGGATGGAGGGAGGGAGAGAGAGAGACAGGGAAGGAGAGAGGGAGGGACGGAGAGGAAGAGGGAGGGAGAGAGAGAGACAGGGAAGGAGAGAGGGAGGGACAGAGAGGAAGAGGGAGGGGGAGAGAGAGATCCCAGAAATTAAACTGCTAGGGTTCCAAAATACTAAACCAAAAAGGGACTTCAATATGAATAACAGAATAACAGAGTTGGAAGGGACCTTGGACATCTTCTTTTCAACCCCTTGCTCAAGCAGATAACTCTATACCAGTGACAACAAACCATTTTTTCTTCAGGTGCCGAAAGTGTATGCACACACCAACACCTATAATTCAATGCCCCCGTGCACCCCGCCCTCCTGTGCATGCATGTGTGACCCCACCTGTGCTGCCCCGTACATGTATGTACAGCCCCCTTTCCCATTTTACGACTTCCAGAGGCCCAGTAGGCCCGTTTTTCACTCTCCCGAGGCTCCAGAGGCTTTCCTGGAGCTTGGGAAGAGCAAAAACAGTCTCCCCGCCCTCTTGGAGGCCCCCTGAAGACTGAAAATATCCCATTTCCAAATTCTCATGGCCCCAGTAGACCTGTTTTTGCCCTCCACATACGCAGAGCCCAGAAGCGAAAAAAAGAACAAAATTCAAAATTTTGCTACTGGTACTGTGTACCTGACCATACCTGTAGGAGCCCATCACTGTACACATGCTATAGGTTCCCCGTCACGGATGTAGGTTCTCACTTTTTAAATGTCGTTACTTTTTAAATGTCATTTTCCAGCATTTGAAAGCCCTCCTAGCAATTGTTGTTGAATTCTGCTTTTCCTCTTGGCCCAGCTGTAATTCTGCTTCAGATTTATACAGGTCTTCTAAAGCTGACTTTCTCAAAAGATTATGCCTGTTTTATTTTTCCACAATCGGTTCACATTTTAGAAGTGATCTGCAAACAAATCAATGCACTCCTGAGTCCAGTCCTATGACCTGTGAGTGACTCACATCAGATATATTTTTGAGAGACACATTTATTTAAAAATATGAACAGACGTAATGCAGCATTTAAAAGTATGTTCAGGAGTGTAATCCATAGATACTGCTGTCTGCAATGTTAGAAAAAGAGAAGCTTTCAAATTAAACTTGACTTTTCATAAGTTAATGAATGTTTTAGGTTTGTCCACATCTGATCTAAAATATGGAAGACAAATCTTTTTATTTTCTGGGATACGATGGATAGGAACATTACTGTGCCATCACAAGTTATTTTCCTGGATGAATTCAACAAAATTGAAAATGTTATTCTTTTCTCAACTTGAAAAAGGTCAATACAGCGGTACCTCTACCTACAAACACCTCTACTTATGAACTTCTCTAGATAAGATCCGGGATTTTTTGCCTGTTCTCAAGAACCATTTTCCACTTACAAACCTGAGCCTCCAAAACTGTAACCGAGAAAGGTGGGGAGAAGCCTCCATGGGGCCTCTCTAGGAATCTCCTAGGAGAAAACAAGGCTAGAAAAGGCAAGGAGAAGCCTCCGTGGGGCCTCTCTAGGAATCTCCTGGGAGGAAACAGGGCCTCCACCCTCCCTGTGGTTTCCCCAATCGCACAAAGTATTTGCTTTTACATTGATTCCTATGGGAAAAATTGCTTCTTCTTACAAACTTTTCTACTTAAGAACCTGGTCATGGAATGAATTAAGTTCGTAAGTAGAGGTACTGCTGTACTTCAAAACATTTTGCTGTGTCATCTAGACAACAACTCCATTCAAAAACATCTTCATTATTTCATTCTCCCCTCACTGTGCCTCTTAACATAGATTGTTCCATGGTACAACATAAAATATTTGCTCCAAGAACACCAGAATTTTGACTTGTGCCCAAGAAAATCTAAAAGGATCCAACTTGGAGAAAAACATTTCAAATTATGTAAGATACAAAAAAAAGTGAAGGTCTTCCAATATACGAAACAACAATATCCTAAACACTTGCGTAATTAATATCCCCAGAGTAACTATGTAACCACAAGAATGTAGCCCTCCCTAAATTCCTGAATCATCTATTTTTTAAAAAAAATTCTACCAAATGAATTCACTTTTGTCTTCAGAAAGCAGTTGAAAAGTTCTTATATAAGACTTTCCCTGAAGATCGTGGCTATCTGATTTTTAACAAAAGTTACATCTGCATATTACAGAAAATGTTTCTAAGTTATGTATTCAGGAAATAGTTTTTATGCTCTATTCTTTAACTCCTGTATCTTTAGCATATAAATTCTAATTTTTAAACTAAAAACATCTGTTGTTGTTTTTACAAAGGTTTAGAGTTTCTGCTAGTGAACCATCCATTCTGCTACTTGTGGCTGGGAACATGGATAAAGTGTCTAGGCTGGCACTGAGGTTCAGAAAGTTTTTATTTCTGGAGACAAATTCTGTACCAAGGTAGAAGTCCCAATGAAGATAACCAAACTGCTCAAAGATCTGCTGATACAGTTCTACAGAGCAACCAAAATGATCAGGGGTCTAGAAACCAAGACTTACGAAGAGAGACTGCGGGAACTGGGCATGGATAGCCTAGAGAAAAGGAGGGTCAGAGTGGACATGATAGCAGTCTACAGGTATACGAAGGGTTGCTACAGAGAGGAGGGGATCACTTTATTCTCCAGGGCACCGGAGGGCTGGACGAGGAACAACGGTTGGAAGCTGACCAAGGAGAGATTCAACCTGGAAATAAGGAAGAACTTCCTGACGGTCAGAACGATCAACCAGTGGAACAACCTACCAGCGGATGTTGTGAACTCCAATACTCTGGACATTTTTAAGAGGAAATTGGACTGCCATTTGGCTAGGATGCTATAGGATTCCTGCTGAGGCAGGGGGTTGGACTTGATGACCCGCATGGTCCCTTCCAACTCTAACAATAAATGAATGAATGAATGAATAAATAAATAAATAAATAAATAAAATTGAGTCTGTCATCTGCATCTCTATAACTGCCTGGTTTGATTCTGCAACCCAACAAGACCAACACAGACTTCCAAGGATAATTAGAACTGCAGAAAAAACAATTGCTACCAACCTGCCTTCCATTGAGGATCTGTATACTGCACGAGTCAAAAATATTTACAGACACTTCACATCATGGACACTGCAACTTCTATCCTCAAAATGATGCTATAGAGTGCTACACACCACAACAACTAGAGACAAGAACAGTCTTACCCCCGAACACCATCACTCTGCTAAATAAATAATTTACTCAGCACTGTCAAATTATTTCCTAAGTCTGCACTACTATCTTCTCATCGTTCTCATCACCCATCTTCTCCCACAAATGACTGTATGACTATAATTTTGTTGCTTGTATCCTTACAATTTATATTTATTAGTTCCTAATATGATTTGATTGCTTTTTTTGTACTTGGACTATCATTAAGTGTTGTACCTTATGATTCTTGATGCACCAAGACAAATTCCTCGTGTGTCCAATCATACTCGACCAATAAAAGTCTAGTCCTATTCTATTCTATTCTATTCCATTCCATTCCATTCCACTCTAAGAATTTACAACCTCCAATTTATCAATCATTTCATACCCATGGAGATGCACATAATTTGATATTGTTTTGCTGCCATAAAGTTGTTAATTTAGCTTTGCAGATAGCTTTACTATTAGTTTTCCATGGACAGAATAATAACTTGGGTCCAATGTAAATTACAGAAACATAGAGTATTTCCAGGAAAAAGCGCTGAAAGATAGAGCTATGTTTTTCGTAGATGGCTACAAAAATCAAGATGAGCTGTAGATTTTGCAGACATTGAGATCTCCTCGTTGCCATCTAATAGTCAGCTGGATTTTGCAATCAAGATATGGTAACCTTACTGTCCCAAGACATATGGATGATGAAGAATTTACATATCTTCTCAAAGATTTGACAACTGAATTTGCAAGTCTATTTATCAGCTAAAGAGTAAATAACATATAGATTAAATATTATGTATATCCACTTACTAGATTCCCATGACAGAGTTCCTAAAGCAAACAGGGCATCAACACTTTATAGATCTCTTTGCAGGAAATTACTGTTGTACTTTTATCTGTCAAAGACAAGGAGATTGGTTTTAAGACATATATTGGAAAAACATTGGCTAAAATGATTGGAGATGATGATGATGATGATGATGATGATGATGATGATGACAGTGATGATTATTATGATGATGATATAAATGTATATGATGGTAGCAACACTTAGGGCTCTGACCTCTAAACTGGGAGAGTGGCTCTAAATCTCAGGAATGATATCAGAGCTCTCCACCCAGAAAACTGCATCGCTAGGTATAGCTAAGATACTCTGCAGAACTCTCAAAGCCTGAGGAAGACACATATTTCCATCCATTTCTTCTTGTTCTGTCTTCAGGTACTTCAGGTTAACTCTCTCTTCTATGTGGCAATTCCTTAGATATTGGAACACTATCATGTCTCCCCTGGTCCTTTTCATTAAAGCAGACATACCCAATTCCAGCAACTATTCTTTATCTATTTTAGCCTCCAGTCACCTAATCATCTTTGTGGCTCTTCTCTGCACTCTTTCTAGAGTAGTAGTAGTAGTAGTAGTAGTAGTAGTAGTAGTAGTAGTAGTAGTAATAATAATAATAATAATAATAATAATAATAATAATAATAATAACCTCCAGAAGTTGTGAATGCTCCAACACTGGAATTTTTAAAGAAGATGTTGAATAACCATCTGTCTGAAGTAGTGTAGGGTTTCCTGCCTAAGCAGGGGGTTGGACTAGAAGACCTCCAAGGTCCCTTCCAACTCTGTTGTTGTTGTTGTTGTTGTTGTTGTTGTTATTATTATTATTATTATTATTATTATTATTATTATTATTATTATTATGTCAATACAACACAGCAAACAAAATCACTATGCTGGATTTCGTATTCCATCACCAGTCGAGCACTTTCCAAGCACCTAAGACTGCATGATATAGCGGCGAATTATGTTTGCTGATCCCAGTAAAGTGGCCTTTTGCAATTGACAGATGGAGATTTTGTCAATTTTGACATTTGAAAACCACAACAACAACAACAGAGTTGGAAGGGACCTTGGAGGTCTTCTAGACCAACCCCCTGCTTAGGCAGGAAACACTATACTACTTCAGACAGATGGTTATTCAATATCTTCTTTAAAAATTCCAGTGTTGGAGCATTCACAACATCTGGAGGCAAGCTGTTCCACTGTTCTAACTGTCAGGAATTTTTTCCCCTTAGTTCTAAGTTACTTATCTCCTTGTTTAGTTTCCACTCATTGCTTCCTGTTCTACCCTCAGGTGCTTTGAAGAATAGGTTGACTCCTTCTTCTTTGTGGCAACCCCTGAGATATTGGAACACTGCTATCATGTCTCCCCTGGTCCTTCTTTTCAATAACAACAACAACAATAATAACAATAATAATTTATTAGGTTTGTATGCCGCCTCTCTCCAAAGACTCGGGGCCATGCCCAGTTCCTGCAATTGTTCTTCATATCATATGTTTTAGCCTCCAGTCCCCTAATCATCTTTGTTACTCTTCTCTGCACTTTTTCTAGAGTCTCAACATCCTTTTTGTATTGTGGCGACCAAAACTGAACGCAGTATTCCAAGTGCGGCCTTACCAAGATCTTATAAAGTGGTATTAGCACTTCACATGAGTCTCAACATATTTTTCTCATTGTGGCAACCAAAGTTGGATGCACTATTCCAAATGTGCATTATAAAGTGGTACTAACAGTTTTTGTGATCGCGATTCTATCCCTCTGCTAATGCAGCCTAGGACTGCATTAGAGATTCTTGTTAACTTGGCTATCATGGAGTAGTTGAAAAGTTGATAAAGTACGAAAAATTAGGGAGGAGGGAATGATTTGGGCAGAGCACCACTCCAACATATTGGCATCATTTCCTATGATTTGGGAGGCAGAGCAGGAAGTGGAATTTGAAATGGAGAAACTATCAATCATACCCTTATATTGCAAGATTTGATTGGCCCTGGTCGTTTAGCCTTCAATAAGATTCTGAAATTCTACTTTCTCCCTCAGGCACCAGGATGTTAGGTGGACTTGTTCTGGAAGGTTGAGTGCATATAGTTCTGCCCCAGTTGTATGATTTGTTTTGTTTTATTGTTGTTGTTGAGTTATTGTGATATGTTTTATAGTTGGTGAGTGGCCACATAAATCTCAAAATGCATAAATAAATGCATAAATCAATAATAGCCCAAAGCTATTCTGAATGGTGTTAAGGGCATACTATGCTGTAATGCAATTTATGCCATCATGTTTCTCTTCCAGATCTGGGATAGGAGGAAAGTTCAACAAAGCAGCTGCTTGGGGAATATGAGTCCAAAAATTGTTAAATGAACTCTAGCACAGCTGCTTGGAGAACTTGTTTGCAATATTCAAGAAGCATCAGATAGTTATTGGAACATGGAATTCATTTTATAATATAATTGATTTTCCAGTCATTTGAAAGACGCGGGTGTTATGAAGGAGTCGGAGTAGATAACAAGTGCAGTTTATTAGTCGGAACACAGAATACAAGAACGACTCAACAGGTAACTGACAGGATATTTATATACCCGGCCCCCACAATAGCTGGCCAATAGGAGGCTCCAGTTTCTCCCGCCTCCTGGCACCACCAATCACCTCACTGGGTCTGTATTGCTAGGCAAGTATACTACACCCCTTCCCCCTTACGTTGGAGACCACGTAATCTTGTAAGTAACTGGGGGTACGCCTCACCCGCTCCGAGCGGCGGGGTAGTGGAACTTCAGCTGAGGGATGCACGCCCTCCAGGCCCTCGTTTCGGATTCCGGGGCTCAAGAAATCTTGTTGTATGGACTCCTCTGAGGGGACCGGTTCACTAACATGAGGAAGCACGGGGACGTTCTCCTCCCCTACATTCTGCCCCTGGTCGCAGGTAGGGCCATTGGTGGGAGGTGTACCTGAGCGATTCCTTAATTGATCAATATGGCGATGCCACACTCTCCCATCGGGGAGTTCTACCTCGTAAGACCTGGGTCCCTTGATTCTCGTGACCTTACCAGCCACCCAGGGGGCCACACCACTGTAAGACCGAGCAAAAACGGGTGCATTAATGCCGAATGACCTCCCCGGAGCTGGCCACGGGGGCTCCCTAGAGTAAGTGGGGTTTAACCTATCCAAGGCGATTCTTAACTTACGGCCCATGAGCATCTCGGCTGGTGACTTGTTTGTAGGAGTAGTTGGGGTGGTATGTTGGGCGAAAAGGAACTCTGCAAGCTTTTCTTGCCAAGTGCCCCGGGTCATCTTCTTCAGGGCCTCCTTCGTAGTGCGCACCATGCGCTCAGCTTGCCCGTTGGAGGCGGGGTGCCAAGGAGCTACGAGGGCGTGACGGATTCCCCCCTTAGCCAAGAACCCCTCAAATTGGGCCGAAGTAAATTGAGGGCCGTTGTCGGAGACCACCAAGTCCGGGAAGCCGTGAGTCGCAAACAAAGTGTTAAGAATGTGGATAACTGCCTGGGAAGTTGTTGAATGCAATATGTTGACTTCTAGCCAGCGAGAGTACGCATCTACAGTGACAAGGAACATCTGGCCCATAAAGGGTCCCGCTAGGTCAACATGAACCCTTCCCCAGGGGCCTGCAGGCGGTTCCCAAACTAACGGGGCTTCCCGGGTCGGGGAAGGTCTCTGTTCTTGACAGGGCCAACACTGGGATACCTTTTGCTCCACGTCCCGATCGAGGCCAGGCCACCAAACATAACCCCTGGCCAAGGCCTTCATTCTCACTACCCCAGGATGTCCTTTATGCAACAGGGAAAGTACTCTTTCTTTCAAACATGGGGGAATGCACACTCGGCAACCCCGCAACAAACACCCTTGGATAACCGTGAGTTCAGCCCTACAACGAAAAAATGGGGTAGACTCCACAGAGGGGGCAGTTGGGGGCCACCCCCTTAAGACCCACTGTAGGACAGTGGACAACAAAGGATCCCGAAGGGACTCAGCGGCAATGACGGAAGCTGACAAAGACAAGGGCTGATCCGTGATGGCTAACACGGATGATGCTGGGGCTGGGTCTTCCAGCAATTGTGGCGAGGGACAACGGCTCAGGGCGTCCGCATGGGCAATATTGCGACCGGGCCGGTACCGCAGGTGATAGGAGTAGTTGGCCAAGAACACGATCCAACGGGACATCCTAGGCGACAAAATGAGGGGGCTCTGGCGGTCGCCCGACAAGAGGCCGAGTAGTGGCTGGTGATCCGTTATGATGTCAAACGGTCGGCCGTACAAGTAGTCATGAAAGCGCCGAACTCCGGCGATTATGGCCAGGGCTTCCCTATCAATATGACCGAAATTCCTCTCGGCTTTGGCTAGTGTCCTCGAGAAGAAAGCCAATGGTACCTCGGAGCCATTAGCCAGCTTATGGCTGAGCACGGCCCCGACCCCGTAAGGGGATGCGTCACAGGTTAATAATAAAGGTAAGTATGGGGAATACTGCGCTAGAACCGTGTTGGACGTGAGGACTTCTTTTACAGCCTTAAAAGCATCAGCCTCCCGGGGGCCCCACTCCCATTTCCGATTTTTGTCTAGCAGCCTATGTAAGGGCTCGGCCAAAGACGCTTTATGGGGGATAAATACCGCGTAGAAGTTCACTAACCCTAGGAAGGCCTGGAGCTCCGCTTTGGACTGTGGGGTAGGGGCCTCCCAAATAGCCCTGGTCTTCTCGGGAGTGGGATGGATTCCCTTCCTGTCTATAATGAATCCCAAAAATTCCACCTGCGGCACACCGAACATACATTTGTGCGCCTTGAGTTTAAGACCGGTTTCATGGAATTTTGAGAGGACCATTTTGACCCGTGTCAAAAGTTCGGACTCGGACTGGGCGGAGACCAAGACATCATCGAAGTATGGCACCGTGCCAGGGATGCCATAAAGCAACCGCTCCATAAGTGCTTGAAAAAATACCCGGGGCCGTGGACACTCCGAACTGCAATCGTTTGCATCGGAATACCCCCCTATGAGTGGAAATTGCCTGTGCGTCAGCAGCTAAGGGGTCCACAGGGAGTTGTAGATAGGCCTGGGAGAGATCGAGTTTAGCGAAAATCGTACCCTCCCCCAAAGAGTGCAACAGATGTTGCACCACGGGCACCGGGTAAGAGTGGTGGCCCAATGCTCTATTGATGGTACACTTATAGTCACCGCAAATCCGTATTCCGCCCCCCGCTTTTATAGCCACCACAATAGGGGTCTCCCAGGTGGCTTGGTCAATTGGCTCGAGAACGCCCTGGGCTACGAGGCGGTCTAGCTCGGCGTCCACCTTGGGGCGTAATGCAAGGGGGACCCTACGTGGCTTAATTCTGACCGGGGGAACCAATGGATCCAGCCCAAAAGAAATAGGGGACCCCTTATAACACCCCAAATTATCATCAAACACATCTGGAAAAAGAGATGCTAACTCAGAGAACGCCTTCCCCCTGGACACCTGATTAACACCAGCGACCGACAACCCCAAAGGTCCAAACCAGTCCAGGCCCAGCAAATTAGAGTAAGGTCCATCCACAATAATAAGCGGCAGTCGACCCGAAAATTCCTTGAAATGAACAAGAAATGAGCCCTGCCCAACAACCGGAATCTGGGATCCCTGGTAATCCCGAAGATTTACAGGGCAAGCAGAGAGGGACCGTTTTGCCAGGCGAGGAAAACATCTCTTGATGGTTGACCATGGCACCAATGAATGGGCCGAGCCCGTGTCCACCTGGAAAGAACACGGGGTCCGACCCACAACGACGGACATACAGATCTTCTCCCCCGACGGGCCTGTAGCGGCAATCTCACTCGGAGCTCCCGACGGACGGCTGCGGCAGGACGAAGAAGCTGAGGAGTAAACGACATTGCAATCATACCGTCGATACGATTGGTCCCTTGGAGGCGCCCTGGATCCTGAAGGGAACTGATCCTTGGCGGAATTGGCCGAAGCGGAGTAAGGGCGGCGAATCCGGCAAGCTCGGGCGATATGCCCACGGCCTCCACAACGACGACACGTCACTTCCGCAAAGGGACAGGCGACCCGGAAATGATCGCCGCCACAGCCACGACATGGAGAGGGCGGCGGGCGGGGCCGGCCAGGAGGAGCGTCACGGGGCCTAGATGACGACAGGCGGCAAACCTCCTCCTCTTGAGTCAAAGCCGATTCCAAGTCCTGCGGTAATTGAGCGAGCTGTTTAGCTGGGGCCGCGGTAGTAGCGTTGACCACCACATCCATAGCGGCCAGGGACTGTGAGGACATTTCGAAAGCCCTCGCCTCAGCGAGGGCGACTTTGAAAGACAGACCTTGGATGGCGAGAAGGCGGCGCTTCAGGCGCCCGTCCCTCACGCCAAAGACCAAACGGTCTAGCAGGTAGTCCTCTAAATCAATAAATTCGCAGTAAAGGGCGGCACGCCGGAGAGCAGCTACAAAATCGTTCACAGACTCGCCCTCAAGTTGGTTCCGGTGGAAAAATTTGTACCGGCGGGCGCAACGGGAGGGGGCGGGGGCGTAATGATCTTGGAGGGTAGTAAGAAAAACATCCCAAGGCACGTCGTGGATGAGGGTTGGGGCAAAAATAGCCCGAGCAGTCTCGAACATTTCCGTGCCGCAAAAGCTTAAAAAATACGCCCTCTTCCTGTCGCCCCCAATTTCAGTGAACCCGTTCGAAATAAGAAAACAGTCAAACCTTGCCACGTAGGAATCCCAAGTTTCGGCTTGGGGGTCAAATGGGGCGAACGTGAGTTGAGTGGACATGTTACTCACAATTAATCTGTCCTTAGGTAAGGACAGAAAAAAAAAAAAGAAATCCTCGTCGCCAAATTGTTATGAAGGAGTCGGAGTAGATAACAAGTGCAGTTTATTAGTCGGAACACAGAATACAAGAACGACTCAACAGGTAACTGACAGGATATTTATATACCCGGCCCCCACAATAGCTGGCCAATAGGAGGCTCCAGTTTCTCCCGCCTCCTGGCACCACCAATCACCTCACTGGGTCTGTATTGCTAGGCAAGTATACTACAGCGGGGAATAGTGATGGGCGAACTGAACTTGCACAATTCGGGTCCGTACCTAATTTTGCGATGTTCGGTATGCCGAACACAAACCTGAAATGTTTTGAAACTTCGGGCAAAGTTTGGGGTCGCATTCGGCGTTCGGAGCTTTGACGTCACTGGCAGGTTGCTAAGGACGCCAAGGTGATCACTTCCTGGATTCCATGGAATCCAGGAAGTGATCACCTTGGCATCCTTAGCAACCTGCCAGTGACGTCAAAGCTCTGCCCCCGGAATCTCTTCATGGGAGGGATTCCCCAGCTCCTTCAAAGGGAGATCTTCACATAAAAATAAACATTTTGATTTTTAGGAAAAACGGAAGTCGCAGCGGCACTGCAAGCAAAGGGCGGTCCTTTCACAAATAAACATGTTTATTTTTATGTGAAAGGATCGCCCTTTGCTTGCAGCGCCGCTGCGGCATCCTTTTTCGTAAAAATAAAAATAAATAAAAATAAAAAATCCGTAAAATTAAAAAACAGTGGGATTCCAGGGGCGGAGCTTTGATGTCATGCAGCGTTCGGAGTTCGAGTTCAGGTTTGGTTCAGGTTCAGCCAATTTTTGTGTAAAGTTCGTCCGAACTTGCTGAACCCGAACACCGTTGAGTTCGCCCATCACTAACGGGGAATTCTTAGTGGGTAAAGTTTTCTAGTGGTGTGTGGCTCTTGGTGGTAATATTAATCCATAGAGTGATGGGTTCCTACGGGTATGGTCTGTTATTTAGAACCCGTAGAAAAATTTTGGTGAAGTACGCAGAACCGGTAGAAAAATTTTGAATTTTTTTCTTTTTTCCATTCTGGGCTCTGGGTATGTTTTTCCTATCATAGTAAATGAGGTTGAATATGTATAATTTTAGAAGATCTGTGTGTGCATGTGTGTATACATACACATACAGTTTATATAGTAGATAATGTGTATTTTTATGTGCCTGTGTGTAATATGTATGTACATATATGGCATATATACATAGAATTAAATTGTATATTTTGGATGTTCAGTAATAGTAAATAGATAGGGAAATTGTACCTCTTTGAGGTGAGGAGAGACCAGGTACCCTAACCCGAACCGTTGATGTGAGTGAAATCAAGTTGACCACCTTTAAACCAGTGACATGACTTTTAAGCCAACCCGGTCACATGATCGTCAAGCCACTCCCATCTGATCACATGGCCGGCAAGCAACATCCACCAAATAAGCCACGCCCACAGTGTGGTAGTAAAAAAATGTCAGCCCTTCACTGCCCATACATATTGTTTTCTTGACAATAACACAAAAGTACTTTGCTGTTGCCACCTTCCAGGATTTTCACCTTTTAAGTTCAGCCCACAATTCTGTGATTTCTCATCAAAAAATGAATTAAGTTTGACTCTTAGTTGGGTGGTGTTTTTTCCCCAAGATCACACAAGGTTAGCTAGGTGATAAAGATTGCTGTGAGTGAGACTGGAGCTGTAAATCCTGGTTCAACCTGGAATAGTAAATCATGGACCAATACTCCTTTCTGGGCAAGAATACGATTGTGAGATCTAGCCTCACAGCTGAATCTCAGCTAAGATTGTGCTGGTTTATAGGACTCTTATAAGATTCTGACAAGCGATCTCACAAAATATTATATGAACCCACCCTGAAATATTGTGAAATGTAAGATCTCATCAGATTTTGGAATTCTTGCACAAAACATAGAAACATAGAAACATAGAAGACTGAAGGCAGAAAAAGACCTCATGGTCCATCTAGTCTGCCCTTATACTATTTCCTGTATTTTATCTTAGGATGGATATATGTTTATCCCAGGCATGTTTAAATTCAGTTACTGTGGATTTACCAACCATGTCTGCTGGAAGTTTGTTCCAAGGATCTACTACTCTTTCAGTAAAATAATATTTTCTCACGTTGCTTTTGATCTTTCCCTTCGGCAAGTCTGGGAGTGATGTCTTCCAATACAGGTAGCAGATTAATTGAAAAGAAAAAATGTCATTTGCTTTTTCAGATTTAATTGGTATGGAAAGATATAATTGTCCTGAAAGAATTAAGATTAACAAGTTCAATATGACTGTATTGGTGCCTCCTACAATACAGTAGTTATGCTGTATATATGTAGTGATAATACAGTAGTAGACATGGTGGCTCAGTGGCTAAGACGCTGAGCTTGTCTATTGAAAGGTCAGCAGTTTGGTGGTTCGAATCCCTAGCGCCACATAACGGAGTGAGCTCCCATTACTTGTCCCAGTTTCTGTTAACCCAACAGTTCAAAGCATGCAAAAATGCAAGTAGAAAAATAGGGATTGCTTTGGTGGGAAGGTAACTGTGCTCTGTGTGTGCCTTTGGCATTTAGTCATGCTGGCCACATGACCATTGTTGTGGTTAGCTCTGGCCCAGCTCCTGCCCCAAGGACTGTGGATGTGGGGGAGACATCCACATGCTGCAGGCCTGTTTTGCCCCCGGTGGAATCTGCTGATAAAGGCTCCTCTGACCAAGAAGACATGAGTGACAGGGAGGAGGAGAGTGGGGCAGACAGCTCAGAAGGGAGATCAATTATCTAGCTCCTCCTTGGATTCAGAACAAGAGTTAATGATACAGCCACGCATGCGGAGAGCGATGCATAGGCAGCAACAACTGAGAGATTATTATCAAAGAAAATGAGGCCACCTGTGGTTGGGAGGGGCTGTGGTAATTAGTGAGGCTGCTATAAATAGCAGCCTGTGGTGTTGGCCATTGTGGAGGATTATCTGATCTTTGTGTTTTGTGACTGCTTTACTGACTTTGACTTTTTGTGTGCTGATTTTTCCCTGCTTTGAAACTAAACCAGAGCAAAGCGTGTTTCACTTTGTGAAAGAAGAAGGACTGTGAATTGCCTCACAGCTGCAAGCTAAGTATCACAGGACTGATAAGGGACTTGTACAAATTACCAGTTTGTTTGGAGACGAGGGCTCTTTGCTATACCAAAATAGGGCTTGGTTTTAAGTGAATTTTCATTATAAAGAACATTGTTTTGAATTTTCAAACGTGTGTTTGTCTGAAATTTGTACCTGTGAATTTTTGGGAGGATTTTACCAGAGAGCCCGACAGAACAACCATGGAGGCATCTTTGGACAGCATTGGCTGTTTGGCTTGGGAATGGAGATGAGCACTGCCCCCCAGAGTCAGAAACTACTAGTACATACCTGCAAGGGGAACCCTTACCTTTACACATAACATATACAGAATATCCATCCTATCTAAGAAGGGACAGTTTTTATTGATTTGAACAAAAAAAAAAAGAGGAAATGGTTGTGTATGGTGAAGAAAATGCTGAGAGAATTTTCCCTGGAATATTATCATATTCTAAGCTCTCGGAAATTTATCTGGCTCTGTGTGGTTTGATTACAGATTTAAACTAAATGATACTCTCCACAATCAGTTAAAGATGCTATGGAAGATGGGGGATAATTTTAGCATTATTTAGCAGATTCAAACTTAATATTAACCGCTCCAAACTTGACTGTAAAAAATATGACTTCAGCAACCGAGTTGTCGAAGCATGGAACTCATTACCTGACTCAATAGTGTCAACCCCTAATCCCAAACATTTTTCCCTTAGACTATCCACGATTGACCTCTCCAGGTTCCTTAGAGGTCAGTAAGGGGCGTGCATCAGTGCACCAGTGTGCCTTCCGTCCCCTGTCCAATTGTCTCTCCTTATCTCATTTATCTTTTCTTCCTTTCAAATGTGTTCACCTATACTTTTATATCTTTTCTTCTATTCTTTTCTTTACTTATATTATTACATATCTATTCTCTTCAATGTGTATTATGTATTGGACTAAATAAATGAATAAATTAAATTATTCACTTCACATTTTGTGCCTCGAAATTTCGCTGCCTCTGTCTAGACAAGATGGATGACATGCCTGCTGAAAATGCTACAATATTACGGTGTGTAGCTGAGCATGCTCTTTTGGCAGCACGTCTACGGATTCAAAACAAACAGGTTTCCTTTGCTGGCCAGCCTCTTTTTAAAATAAACAGAAGAAACGAAACGACAAGGATGAAAACAGTAACATCTGAGAACATCATGTTGAACTGAACCCAGGCAATCTAAACAGGCTGCTGTTTTCTACTTCGGTGTCACTGCTAAGCCACTGCTAAAAGTGACTGCTGTTCTTCCTCTGAATAGGAAGTCTGAGTTCCCCATTCTGCAGCACAAACAGCTTTCTGTCTTCAAATCTTCACATCCAGCAATGATGTGACATTTGCCCTGACTCCAAAACGGCAAGGAATGCCGTATTTGGGTTAAAGACAAAAGACTTTGAGTAGGAAGAAAACATGTCTTGCATATCAAAACTTCAGAAAGATATTGTGCTTGCTGCTGTCAGTATATGTATTATAATATATTCAGGGGTGGGCAGCGGGCAGGACGGGATGAAACGCAGTTCCACCAGTGGAAATGAAGATGTGTGCACAGCTCCAGCTGATCAGCGGCTGTCACTTCCTGGATTACTGGTCTTGGCTCAGAGAGGGTTACTGACCCCCTCAGAGAGGGTTTGCAACTTGGGCATCCTCCTCGATCCACAGCTGACATTGGAACATCATCTTTCGGCTCTGGCGAGGAGGGCGTTTGCCCAGCTTCGCCTGGTGCACCAGTTGCATCCCTATTTGGACAGGGAGTCACTGCTCACAGTCACTCATGCCCTCATTACCTCGAGGTTCGATTACTGCAACGTTCTCTACATGGGGCTACCTTTGAAAAGTGTTCGGAAACTTTAGATCGTGCAGAACGCAGCTGTGAGAGCCCTCGTGGGGCTTCCAAGATTCGCCCACGTTTCTTCAATACTCCATGGCCTGCATTGGCTGCCGATCAGTTTCCGGTCACAATTCAAAGTGTTGGTCATGACCTTTAAAGCCCTACATGGCATTGGACCAGATTACCTCCGGAACCACCTGCTACCGCACAAATCCCAGCAACCAATAAGGTCCCACAGAGTTGGCCTTCTCCAGGTCCCATCGACTAAACAATGTCATTTGGCGGGCCCCAGGGAAGAGCCTTCTCTGTGGCGGCCCCAGCCCTCTGGAATCAACTCCCCCCGGAGATTAGAACTGCCCCCACCCTCCCTGTCTTTTGTAAACTACTCAATGCTCATTTATACCACCAGGCATGGGGGAGTTGAGATAGCCCTTTCCCCAAGGCCACTACAAGTTATGCATGGTATGTTTGTGTGTATGTTTGGTCTTATAATAGGGATTTATAGTTGTTTTTTATTATTGGATTGTACATGTTGTGTTTATTATTGTTGTTAGCTGACCCGAGTCTATGGAGAGGGGCGGCATACAAATCCAATAAATTATAATTATTATTATTATTATTATTATTATTATTATTATTATTATTATTATTTATTTATTTATTTTTGAAAGAGAAGGGAAAACATCCTCAGCCAAGCACAGGTCTGATCGAAAGTCGAAGTTGTCTGAGAGAGACTGTCGGACTCTAAAGCGAATTGTTAGAGCGGATCGCAAGACCGCAGCTCCTAAAATCACTGCAGAGCTCAATAGACATGTACAGAACCCAGTTTCCACAAAAACTGTTTGAAGGCAGCTTCACATATCTAGATTCCACAGAAGAGCTGCAAGGTGTTTCTATTTATTTGTCCACCTCCTGTATAAGACAGGGTCTTATTTTCGGGAAAACATGGTAGGAGAATTAATGGCAGAACCTGCAAGGCAGAGGGATCGGCCTAAAATCCCCACATAGCCACAAGCTAACTAAGCCCAGTCTACCTTTTACCCTTATCTAACTCTAACCAGGTGTTGACTATTAGTTGAGAAAATTCCTGCAGCAATAAATCAGCTTAATTGAACCTTCATGCATGGACCTGGTGTTTCCCACCTGACAAAACCTGGGGAAAGTTTGATAAAATATACCAAAGGTTACCACTACAGTATATGTTTTGCGGAATCAAAGCAATTGCCTGCTTAATTATGAAGCCTTCATAATTTATAAAAGTAGTTTGTGTGTGTGCGCGTGAGAGAGAGAGACACACACACATAGAGAGAGACAGATACACACAGAGAAAGAGGGGGGAGGGAGAGGGAGGAAAAGCTGCTATAGGAAGCAGTCTTTAAAAGGGCAGCTGTTTATTATTTAACAAATTTGCAGAGACCTGGGGTGAAATGTCTGCAGGAAAGCTGATTAGAACCTTGATACGAACCCCCCAATCCTCAATGAATTCAGCTACAAAGTAAGTTTAGCAGTGGATGTCTCTTCTTAGCTATCTCAGTCTTCAGTGTGACTTACTCCCAGGTAAATGGGTAGAGCAGTTTTCCCCAGTCAATAGTTTGCTTGCAGCTTGTAGTAAGTAAAATAATAAATATTAACACTAAAATTCCATTGGGGGACAGATCAGAGAATTTGGGGAAGGGGGGCATGAAATGTTTACTTCTTTCTAGACGGGGCGTTTCGGAAAATAATTGAGAAGCACTGTGCTAGAACAACTGGATCTCAACATCTCACCCTTGAAAATGTCTAAATATACTTCACCAGAAGAGCCCTTCACTCCTCCACTCGAAACAGAATACCCTAAGAAACTAGACTTACAATTCTGGGTCCTGAAAGCTTAGAACTAAGACACCTTAAACATGATCTAAGTATTGCCCACAAGATCATATGCTGCAACGTCCTGCCTGTCGGCGACTACTTCAGCTTCAACCACAACAACACAAGAGCACACAACAGATTTAAACTTAATATTAACCACTCCAAACTTGACTGCAAAAAATATGACTTCAGTAACCGAGTTGTTGAAGCGTGGAACTCATTACCAGACTCCCTAGTGTCATCCCCAAATCCCCAACACTTTATCCTTAGATTATACATGGTTGACCTCTCCAGATTCCTAAGAGGTCAGTAAGTGGCGAGTACAAGTGCAGTAGAGTGACTTCTGTCCCCTGTCCTATTGCTCTCCTATATCTCCTATACCTTTCTTCTATTCCTATATCTCTTCTTCTATTCTTTCATTGATATGTTTTGTTCCTATATCTTCTCTTCTCTTCTTTCTTAGATATATTTTACTATGAGTATATCCTCTATAACCTTCATTATGTATTTTACTATGTGTATACCCACTAAAACCCTTATTGTGTATTGGACAAAATCAATCAATCAATAAAAATAAAATAGATTTGAACAGCCCTGGATCCCTCCTAAGACATGTCAACTTATGAAAAGTACAAAAATGTGTTGCACATTCCGTTAGTTTTCCTGTGGAAATTTCAAATCATGGCAAAAGAGGCAGATAAAAATATTTTGTAACGGTTGAGAAGGGTTTTTTCTCAATCACAGTCATTTCACTGAACATTTGGTTCAACGTGACCCTGTGAGATGTTGTTCAAAGCCAAGTTTTGCAGGTAGCAAAGCACTCACAATTCATGGTGCAACTTATTCTCTTTCTTCGCTACACTGACATCAGAAAGCCTTGGGGCTGACATTTTAGCAAAAGAAATTGATGGTCCAATGGGCTGGGTGGGGGGGAGAGAGACAAAGAAACAGTTATTTAAGGGGTAATTATCTGTCTGCTAATACATGCCCCATTTAGAGAAGTAAGAGCCACTATTCTACAATAGTGACATTCTTCGAAAGAATGCCACAAAGAAAGGGGAGCCATTTGAATAATTGAAAGATCTGATGTTGCTAGAGGTTGATCAAGGACATGAGATTGGGCAAAGCCAACAGAATCAATTACTTTTTTATTCAAGCTGCAAGACATACTATTGTGATATAAATGAGTACTTTTATCTCTATGCTCCCTAGGAGGGAAAATATTTTATAATCTCATATGCTATTTCTTCCTATAATTTCCCATTTCCACCCATTTCCATTTTCCCAAGAGAAAAGCAGTTAGTAAAAAAATAAATAAATAAAGGTAAAACTGCATGTTAGAAACTCCCTAGAAATGGCTGCTGAGTAAATGTCATATTATCCACAATAACAGAACTAAAAATAGGATAAAAACCTCCCTAGATTTTTATGGCTCTCTGACCATAGAGTTTTACAGACTGAAGCTCTAGGTTTTCAGCAATCCTTGGAATTCCTCCACATAGGGAGCCAAATTACGGTCCATGTGATTTTTTTTAAAAGCAAGATTCTTAAACTCATGAGGACTAATCCCAACAATTTAATCTAATTAAAATGTATGCTTATTTTTAATCAAATGTAGTTTTAGTCCTGATTCCGCCCTGGGATCCATTCTATTTTGGACTATGATCTTCAAAATCCCACTCATAAATTAAGTTTGGTACAAAGTTCTACATGCCTGTGCTAAATTGTGACTTGCCTTAACAAATTAAAAGGTTATTTCTCCCTTTGGGCTACTGTATGTTGTCTGTGTGGTTTATGACCATTTTTGCAAGTTGTACAGATGGCACCCAGTTCTGCTGAGCATTTTTGGATACCAGAGGAGAGAGATTGCTACAAATCAAGACTTGGAGAAATATTGGTATCCCCGACCAGCTTTGCAAGCTGTCTATAAATATGTAAAGCAGTTCATCTTTCTAATTCATTCCAGAAACAAAATAAGTTTTGGGGGATTGAATAGTCATAAGTGTGAAGAGTGATTGTCAGTTACATTTTTCAGTGTCATTGTAAGTTCAATTTATCTTTACCCAAATGGTTGCAAATTGAAGAGTATCGAGAAAGAGGGAGGGAGGTGGAAAGAATAAAAAATTCAATAAAAGATTGACACATTTTGTTATAATTATCCATACATAATCTACATCTGTAATCAATTAGTTCATTAGTTGCAAGTAACAACAGGTCTTTAATCTACTAAGTAATATGGGCCACAAATTTGTCTTTCCAGTGATTGATGGATGGATTATGTACTATCAAGTCATTTTCAACGTATAGTAACCACATCAATAGATTTTCCCCAAGATTTGTACTAGTGCTTTAGAAATAAGGAATGTAGAATCCATTTCCATCGTCTTATCTGTCAGCTTGTATCTAATAGGTACACAATTTGGAAAACCATGGGTATCAGAAAATATTAAATTTTGTCTCACTGTCAAATTAAACTTTTGCTAAATCCTTCTTCACTCATTCCCCATGATCAATGCATCTAAAAAAGGATTGCAATTCAATAACGACATTAACAAAAGTCTGCATTGGTTGCCGATCAGTTTCCGGTCACAATTCAAAGTGTTGGTTATGACCTATAAAGCCCTTCATGGCACCGGACCAGAATATCTTCGGGACCGCCTCCTGCCGCACGAATCCCAGCGACTGGTTAGGTCCCACAGAGTCGGCCTTCTTCGGGTCCCGTCGACTAAACAATGTCGTCTGGCAGGACCCAGGGGAAGAGCCTTCTCTGTGGGGGCTCCGACCCTCTGGTACCATCTCCCCCCTGAGATTAGGATTGCCCCCACCCTCCCTGCCTTTCATAAACTTCTTAAAACCCACCTCTGTCGTCAAGCATAGGGGAACTAAAACATCTCCCCCTTGCTCATGTTGTTTTGCCATCTGATTGATTGACTGTGTGTCTGTTTTTTATATATATTGGGATTGTTTTATGAATTTTTAAATTTTAAATTGTAATTAGATTGGTGGGAATTGGATTTGTTACCATGTACTGTTTTTATTATTGTTGTGAGCCACCCCGAGTTTCCGGAGAGGGGCGGCATATAAATCCAATAAATCCAATCTAATCTAATCTAAAACCCTTGCTGGTTTAAAATTAGAGTGAAAGATTTTTCATAAGAGTTCAAGTTTCCCCAAAATGGGAAATTGGAAACCAAGGGCAAGTCCTTCACAGATGTGCTCCATGATCAGTAATAGGATTGTGTCATGCAATCTGCAATATGTGCTTCTCTACTGTCAAAACAGAAGCACGGTGATATGGTCATTTTGTCCTCCCCATTAGGATGTGGGATGTTGTGTGTTAGGGCATGATATCTTTACTGATCATTGGACACATCTTCTAAAGCACCCACCCTAGCTTTTAATTTCTTGGTTTTGTGAATCTTGAGTTCAAGTTTGAACTATGACCTTAAAATGGCTGAACGTTTGAGCATTCTATTTCCTGCAAAAATGGAAGTTTAATGCCAATCTATCCTCTCCTGATTATATCAGAATGATTCATGTGTTAATTCTCATTTTGGTTCACAGTGCACAATTCACTTGTGGGAATAAGGGTTGGGGGGGGGGGTGTTATCAGCATCATCAGGTAAATAGTACATTATTGTGCTTATTGAGGATTACTAATAACCAAAATCTAGAGAGTTAGATTTTGAAATGCAGACTGGATTACATAACATCATAATGTGCTTTGCTGTAGTTTAATTTACCTTTCTTGTGTAAACCCAGCAAACTGTGATTAATTCCCTAAATTATAGACACAGTTCAGCATTGTGTGAACATAGTCAAATGGAAGGCTAATTAAGATGAATTAAATCAAGTATAAAGTTAAATTTCTTTCAAATTGACTCCACCTGATTTTATATCATATCTGTGAAGTTTTCTTGGCAACTGTTCTGCCAGGCTCTCTGATAGAAGCCTCCCGAAAATTCAAGGATACAAATTTCAGACACACACATGTTTGAAAATTCAAAACAATGTTCTTTATCACAAAAGTCAAAATAAACTAAGCACTCTTCTTGTATTGCAAAGAGCACTCTTCCCAAAACAACCAGGTAGTCTGTAAACTTTCCCTTAAGCAGTCATTAAGTACTTAGCCAGCAGCTGTGGAGTAACTTCACACCCCTTCTTCCAAAGAAGGGAGACACACACACACTGCTCTGCTTTGATTTCAAAGGCATGAAAAAGCAACAAAGTCCAGCATACAAGATTCTTGACGAAACTGCAACAGATATTCTTCCACAATGGCCAAACCCGGCTGCTGCTATTTATAGTAGCAGCCCTAATTACTGGAGCCCCACCCAAACACAGGTGGCCTCCCTTATTTCTTGTAATATGTTCTTACTTGGTCTCTTCTACGCATAATTCTGCACTTGTGTGAGTCCAACATGTCATCATCTGAAGCTATAGAAGATAAGGAAGATTGACTGCCTTGGCTGTGTGCCAAGCCCTCCTCTGCTGAGTCACTCCCACCTTCTTCTTCGTCCGAGGAAACTAAACTCTGTTCTGATTCTGCCGGCAATAACACAGGCCTGTGACATGTTGAATTTTCCCCTGCATCCACCTCTTCATTCCCTGGGGCAGGAGCTAGGCCAGAGCCAACCACAACAGCAACCAACCTAGAAATGGTTTGATCATATTGTTTTCTGGATTCTTTAAAACTTTCCAATATAGCCTGTAGTTTTAGGATTTCCTTGTGGTCTCCTTTCCAAGTGCTAACTAGGTCTGACAATTATTGGCTTCTAAGTCTAGAGAACATTGGATGGTTGCTGATGCTTTTGAGACCAACCACAGGTCTTCTATACTCCACAGAGGACTCTAGCAGCTCTTTATAATAATGGTCCATTAGTCCTTCAACTGGCAGAAAAGTATGATCCCTAGCATCCTGGACATAAATTGTTTCAACTGAATACCAACATAACTAGACACAGGAACAGTTTTTCCCTGAATGCCATCGTTCTGCTAAACAAAGAATTCCCTCACCACTGTCAAACTATTCACTAAGTCTGCATTACTATTACTATTAGTCTTGTCAGCACTCCTATCACCCATCTCCTCCCACTTATGGCTGTATGACTGTAACAAGCAACACTGGTAAGGTTGTAAGTCGAGGACTTAACAGTTCACTTGAATGATGAAGATCATTCAAGCCACTCCCCCTTCTCACATGACCACTAAGCCACACCCACAAAATAAGCCACACCCACAGTGTGGCAATAAATTTTTTTGCTGCCCATTACTGTTAACCACCCAAAGTTCACTGGAGTTGGGTGCATACAAATCCTGTTAAACATTAAACATTAACTATAACTCACCCCTGACCAACACCTGTCAGCCAGCCCCCCAAAGCCACCGATGGATAGGTCCTGGAAGTTGGTATGGTTAATAATTTAATTTTAATTTTAATTTTAATTTTAATTTAATTTAATTTAATTTAATTTAATTTAATTTAATTTAATTTAATTTAATTTAATTTAATTTAATTTAATTTAATTTAATTTAATTTAATTTAATTTAATTTAATTTAATTTAATTTAATTTAATTTAATTTAATTTAATTTAATTTAATTTAATTTAATTTAATTTAATTTAATTTAATTTAATTTAATTTAATTTAATTTAATTTAATTTAATTTAATTTAATTTAATTTAATTTAATTTAATTTAATTTAATTTAATTTAATTTAATTTAATTTAATTTAATTTAATTTAATTTAATTTAATTTAATTTAATTTAATTTAATTTAATTTAATTTAATTTAATTTAATTTAATTTAATTTAATTTAATTTAATTTAATTTAATTTAATTTAATTTAATTTATAATTTAATTTATAATTTAATTTAATTTAAATTGATTTATATGCCGCCCAATCCTGTTAAGCAGAAGAGATCCAATGATCTCACCATGCAGCTCCTCTTAGCACCTGCCAGTTTTATTTGTCTTTTAAATCACTTTTAAATATGAGTGAAGTGATTGTTCAAAAGAGCGTTCGCACCATGCTATATTTTAAACGTGGCACTTTATGTCCTTTCAGAACAGTGTTTTTCAGTAGCCTGAAAAACAGGAATGAAGAGAGTTAAGAGGTGAAGTTAGAGGGAGCCTCTTAATACACTCAGTCATTCTAACCACCACCAACAACTGCTGTTAGTGAAAACGATTTTGAAAGACCATTGAACCTATATTTAAAAGTAACTCGGAAATATCTGATAGGTCCTGGGGGTGGCAAGTAGCGAAGCAGGATCTGTCCTGTTTTCTATCATAAATCACCCCCAGGCAAAAGCAGGGTCTCTTGCCAGAACTGGGGAGGATGAAGCAGAGTCTCTCTTGTTTTATCTTTGCTTCCACAGGAATCAGCTGTGAATGTGGCTGAAAATGCTAGATTGTCCCTCTGCAAAAGCAGAACAGAGAAAATATCAAAATACAGAAACCAGAGTGCAGGAATCAGAGAGAAAGGGACATGCTGTCAATGGGCTAAAATTGATGCTGGGCTGATCCTAGCCCCTGCCCCCCATTGCCACGATATAAAAAAGATGACGAGACTCTAGAAAGATTGCAGAGGAGAGCAACAAAGATAAAGGCTAAAACAAGCCCAGTACTCTTCAACATCTTCATCAATGACTTGGACGAGGGGATAAATGGGGAACTTATTAAATTTGCAGATGACACCAGACTGGCAGGAATAGCCAACACTCCAGAAGATAGGTGCAAAATACAGAAGGATCTTGACAAACGTGAACAATGGGCACTATCTAACAAAATTAAATTTTCTGTTGGCCACTACTTCACCTTTAACAACAACAACACAAGAGCATGCAATAGATACAAACTAAATGTAAATTGCTCCAAACAAGACTGCAGAAAATACGATTTCAGCAATAGAGTGGTCAACGCCTGGAATTCACTACCGGACTCTGTTGTTTCTTTCCCCAGTCCCCAAATCTTCAACCTTACATTATCTACAATAGACCTCTCCCCTTTTCTAAGAGGTCTGTACGGGGCGTGCATAAGTACAACCTTTATGCCTACCGTTCCTGTCCTAATGTCTTTTTATGTTTTCTACCTCTACTTTATGCTTATATTATGCTAATATATATGTTATATTATATTATGTTAAACAGACTACAATACAAGACTATATTTGTATGACAAATAAAAATAAATAAATAAATAAATAAGTGGTGAAAAAAGTAAGGTTCTACATTTAGGCAAGAAAAACAAAAGTATATGTGGTACATATATTAATTTTTTAAGGAGTTTTATAAAATTTGGAGAAAATGTTATGAATGGGTTGAAAAAAAATGGATA
Source organism: Erythrolamprus reginae (assembly GCF_031021105.1). NCBI lineage: Eukaryota > Metazoa > Chordata > Lepidosauria > Squamata > Dipsadidae > Erythrolamprus > Erythrolamprus reginae. Next base: position 18,360,300 of record NC_091952.1, read on the forward strand.
AAATAGTTAATGTAAACTTAATATAAAAGAGATAAAGAAATGAGAAATATGATTGGGATAACCTGGATGACAAAAAGAGAAAAGGAGGTACTGTATATATAACATATACCTAAAATTAAACAAGAATAGGTTGGAAATTGAATTTAAGATTTAAGAATATGACTGTTAGAATTGAAAAGTGAAGAAAAATTGCTTAGCCTGTTGTTTATTAAATAAAAAATAGTTACTGAAATTGTGTCTTATTTTTTCTCTTCGAAAGACTGAATAATTTGAAATTTGAAATGCAGTTTAGGATACTTTATTATTTTTTATGTAAGAGATTTTACAAACATATTGTTGCTCATTGAAGTTACATGTGTTGTTATATATGTATGTATCTAAGATGGAGAAAAACAGAAAATGTTTACCAAAAAGAACTTTCCACAGACTCCAGGACTGGCCCATGTTCCTCTTCAACCTCCCCACTGGCTGAGTCAGCTGTCAACTTCCTGGCCACTGGCAGACCACAACAGAAGAATTACAAAATGGAGTTATATTTATGCCAATTTTTTTCCTGGTGAAAAACGGGTTTTTTAAATTAAATCTAATGACAACTTGAAGTGATGGAGAAAGAAAACAATAATTTTAGATTTTGTTCTAATCCTCCACAAAATAGTTAAGGTAGAATAAAATATACCATGGGAACAAAATTTACAAAATGAAGAATTAGTTCTCATAGAGTCAAGAAAATTGTGATGGGTAGCTTCTGGACACTGTCATCCAATCCAAGCTCTGAAAAAAATATATGCTGTTTTAAATTACCTTTTTCTCCCCTTCGGTGTCTGGCTGCATTTTCAGGTCGTATTTCAAAATCATTTCTCATCACTCTAGGGGATGACAGCTGCTATCTTTGGGCTCCTCGGAGAACCTGCAAATCATTTTTGTCTAGACTAAAGAGATGTTCTCCTAAAGACTTTTAATAAGCTTTCAGGGTCCTTAATCATACTTTCACTGGGAAAAAATGCTGTAGGTATGATTCCCACTGCAGATCAAAGGGCTTAATTCAAGAAGTTGCCCAGGTTGAAGAATCTTGAAATATACTCTACCGTATAGGGTGTGGACTTCTATTTGCTCATTTGTAGTTGTTTTTTCTAGTGAACTTTGTATGCCATTCCAGTTCAGGAGGCACTGGACCACAGATCGGTTCCTCCTGGTTTGGACCAGTTCTATGGAAGTACAGTGGTACCTCTACTTACGAATTTAATTCGTTCCGTGACCAGGTTCTTAAGCAGAAAAGTTTGTAAGAAGAAGCAATTTTCCCCATAGGAATCAATGTAAAAGCAAATAATGGGTGCGATTGGGGAAACCACAGGGAGGGTGGAGTCCCTGTTTCCTCCCAGGAGATTTCTAGAGAGGCCCCATGGAGGCTTCTCCACACCTTTTCCGGCTGTTTCTTCCCAGGAGAATCCTAGAGAGGCCTCACAGAGGCTTATCCCCACCTTTGCCCACCCAGGAGATTCCTAGAGAAGCCCCATGGAGGCTTTGCCCTGCCTTTTCTGGCCCTGTTTCCTCCCAGGAGATTCCTAGAGAGGTCTCATGGAGGCTTCTCCCCGCCTTTTCTGATTACAGTTTCGGAGGCTCAGGTTTATAAATGGAAAATGGTTCTTGAGAAGAGGCAAAAAAATCTTGAACACCCGGGTTTTATCTAGAAAAGTTCATAAATAGAGGTGTTCTTAGGTAGAGGTACCACTGTAGTAATAACTTGGTGGCCTGGACTCAGGCCTGCCATGCTCCTGAACCAGCTCTCTTGGTGGCACAATAAGCACCACCATCTTGTTTTTGCTTCTGCACATGTGCAGAAGCTGGCTTTTTAGCACTACAGCTGTGCGCCTGCATCAAGGAGCAAACCAGCAACGCAGTAAGCCAGAACTCACCTCTGCTCTGGAACCCACCCCTGCTCTTATACCAGTGATGACGAATCTATGGCACAGGTACCACAGGTGGCACGTGGAGCCATATCTGCTGGCACACAAGCCATTATCCTAGCTCAGTTCCAATATGCATGCTGGCCAACTGATTTTCAGCTTGCTCAGAGGGAGGGCATTTTCGGCTTCTGGAGAGTTTCTGGGGAGATGGGGGAGGGCATTTCTTCCCTCTCCAGGCTCCAGAGAAGCCTCTGGAGGTTGGGGAGGGTGAAAAACAGGCCTACCAGGCCCACCAGAGGTTGGGAAATAGGCTATTTCAGGCCTCCAGAGGGCCTTTGGGGTGGGGGTGGGGAGAATTTTCACTGTCCCCAGGCATTGAATTATGGGTGTGGCCACTCGCACTTTCGATTTCCATCACTGGTTTATACAACCAAAATAATTTAGGGTTAAAAACAATAGGAAACACACACACAGAGAGAGAGAAAAGCTAATCATGAACAATCCAGCAATCCAGTGTGCTTGTACTTCAGGATAGCACAATCTACCATATCTTCCCAAATGCCTTCCAGAAGACACATTTAAGCTTTGAAAATTTAATTAAAAGTCAGTAGACTGAAGATCAGGCAGCCTGGACACCACTCATTTTTGAAGCTCTTTTACTCCAGTCTCCAGATTTGCAAAATATTACAAGGGGAATCATGTCCCCCATATTAATTTAATTCTAACATGTTCTGTCTGGATATATAGTTGGAGTTATCTTGAGGGGATAAGAGCTCAGGTGCAAAGGTTTTGGCAACTAAAGACACAGTCACCGTTTTTTCCCAATTACTTTTCCAAAGTAAGCCTCAACTTCATGAGTAGCTCAATAAAAGAGAAAGATAATACATATCACTGAACACCAAGGAAGCTGTCAGGGTTTCTTTCAGGCCCAAAGAACCATGACACGTGAAGCTACGTCTGAGTAGTGTTTTTTTTTTATTTTCCTACAGACAGTGTCTTGCCCAACTAAAGCAGTTATCTGCATACCTACAGATATACCCCTAGGCTTATATTGTTTATGTATGGTATGATTGTGTTGCATGGTTTTAATGATGGGTTTTTAGATGTCTTTTAAATATATCGGATTTGTCACATTGTTGTTACTGTTGTGAACCGCTCCGAGTCTCCGGAGAGGTGCGGCATACAAGTCTAATAAATTGTTATTATTTTTAATTATTATTATTACTCTGTGTATTGCTAGGGAGAGTCCATCTTTGTCCTCTTCCTTCCCACCAGACATTGCAAGTTCATGTATTTTTGCCCTCTGGGAAAGAGCCCCTCCTTTTGTGACTCCAGACTATTGTTATCGTTATCGTTATCGTTATCATTATCATTATCATTATCATTATCATTATCATTATCATTATCATTATCATTATCATTATCATTATCATTATCATTATCATTATCATTATCATTATCATTATCATTATCATTATCATTATCATCATTATCATTATCATTATCATCATTATCATCATTATCATCATCATTATCATTATTATTTTGAATGTATTACAGTTATCTACTCCATAATTTCAAACACTCTTCTGCCATTTCGCTCATTGAGTCGTGTAACTTTCTTTCTTTCTTTCTTTCTTTCTTTCTTTCTTTCTTTCTTTCTTTCATTATTTGTTTGTCCGTCTGTCCGTCCGTCCGTCCATCCATCCGTCCATCCATCCATCCGTCCGTCCGTCCGTCCGTTTGTTTGTTTGATTGTTTGTTTGTTTATAATTCTTATAGGCCGCCCACCTCCTTTCAGACTCTGGGTAGCATACAAAAAAATAATAATCATCCATTAAGTAGCCAGATCAAGATGGTATCAGATTTATCCACAACCCCAGGTCTGCTGGCAAAGCCAAGCCTTAATGGCCTTCCAGAAGGCTAGTTGAGTGGAGGCAACACGGACCTCAGGGGGCAGCTGGTTCCAGAGAGTTGTAGCCGCCACAGGGAAGGCCCTCCCACATGGTCCTGCCAACTGACAGTGTCTGGCCAACGGGACACTGAGAAGGCCAACCTTGTGGGGCCTTACTGGTTGCTGGCAGGAGGCGATCCTGAAGAGTTCATCTTGGTTCATAAGTTCATCTTGGTGTCAGGCCGAAGCCATCATGTGGAGTTAGGGACTTTGGCCTGCCACAGTAGTATAGTATTAGAGGAATTTGATGTGACTAGTAACTTTCCCTCTCATGAAACTACCCCTCCCAATTCCCCTAATACTTTACTACTGTGGCAAGCAAAAGTCTCTAACTCCACATGATGGCATGATGATTGTAATTTGTTGTCAGCACCCCAAATAGCATCTGAGAAATAAATCAGATTCCAGTCCAATTCTCTCATCCAAGGTCCGATTTATTATCAGAGCCATGTTGGTCACACCATTGCCATTCTGATACTAACTTCCTTCCAGTTCCCCACACAGGTTAAGGTTCCTCCCACATCCCTACACCTACAAGTTCATTGCAAGGACTAGTCCAACTGCAGGGATTCCACCAACTTCCTCTTACTTCAGTTGATGCAGAACAAAAGATGACCTTGGACCCCAAGAAAGGAATTTGTTGTGGCTAGTAAACTTTCCCTCTCATGCAACTACCCCTCCCAATTCCCCTAATACTATGTTACTGTGGCAGGCCAAAGTCTCTAACTCCATATGATGGCTTCGGCTGGACACTTGGAGTGATTTGGACCAAAATTTCATTAGAGCTGCCTCCTGTAGAGTCAAGGAGACAATCTTTGAAGTGGCTCTTTATAAGTTCCTAGATATACTTTATCTCCGGATTACCTCCGGAACCACCTGCTACCGCACGAATCCCAGCGACCCATAAGGTCCCACAGAGTTGGCCTTCTCCGGGTCCCATCGACTAAACAATGTCGTTTGGCAGGCCCCAGGGGAAGAGCCTTCTCCGTGGCGGCCCTGGCCCTCTGGAACGAACTCCCCCCAGAGATCAGAACTGCCCCCACCCTCCCTGTCTTTCGTAAACTACTCAAGACTTATTTATGCCACTAGGCATGGGGGAGTTAAGATATTCCTTCCCCCATGGCCATTACAAGTTATGCATGGTATGTTTGTGTGTATGTTTGGTTTTATTATAAGGGTTTTTAGTTGTTTTATTAATTGGATTTCTACATGTTGTTTTTATCATTGTTGTTAGCCGCCCTGAGTCTGCGGAGAGGGGCGGCATACAAATCCAATAAATAAATAAATAAATAAATAAAAATTATTCTAACTACTGGCTTTTATTTTCAATTATTTTTCATATGCAGGCTTTAATTTTTATGTTATGGGTTATTCTAAAAATGATGAGAAAGTTCAAACTGCCATATCAATGGATGGATAGATAGATAGATAGATAGATAGATAGATAGATAGATAGATAGATAGATAGATAGATAGATAGATAAAATAGATTGTATTTATGTATGTATGTTTGTATGTGTGTATGTATGTATGTATGTATGTATGTATGTATGTATGTATGTATGTATGTATGTATGTATGCATGTCTATCCCAAGTCTTTGGAAGGTCTCAATAGGTGGATAAAAATGCCAAATCCAGCCTAAACAGCTGGATGATTATGCAACCAGCTGTTAATAATAATTAGTACTTTGTGCATGCCGCTGTATGTTGCAAAACAGCTCTGTCAAAGATTTTTCACAGACATTTTAGATAATACAGTAGCAAGGAACAAGGTGGGTTTTGTTGGTCACATAAACTCATCTCTAATATATTTGAGCCATATTGGAAACATCTCTGGAACTCTGCATCTTAACTACAGATGAAAGAGTCAATCTCTGCCTAGTCCATGTCAGTTTTCTGCCTATTATATTGTAATTCCAATTTCTCCATCCTTATGTGCATTTTAATTCAAATGAGCAGATTTTTTTTATACTTCAGTCACATATATATTCCCTAATCAGTACATTTTCTATGCAACTTTCCCTAATATAGCCATTTTGGTATGCAAAGTTGGGGAATCTATGCATTTTTAATGCATTTTTAAAGCCAGAAACTGCACGGTGGAGCTTACAGAAAGTGGAAGGATAAGGGTTTTCCAATCTGCATATTAGACCAGAAAATGCACATTTAGCTGATTCCCTTAGAAATGTAGACCAAGCAAAGTCATTTTCTTTCTGTGTCCCAGTATGCATTCTGGTGTTCTAAAAAATGTAATATTTATTTGGATTACTATTAACCTTGTTTTAAGGGTAAAGCTATGCATTAGATTGTTGAATTATAAAGTCCACGAGATTTTAATACAGTAATACTATGTTCAGTTCTGGGGGCCCCAATTTAAAAAGGACATTGATAAACTAGAGCAAGTTCAAAGGAGAGTTACAAGGCTGGTGAGTGGTCTGGAAACCATGTCCTATGGTTAAACGATCTAGGGATGTTTAGTCTGCGAAAGAGAAGACTGAGGGGAGACTTGATAGCTGTCTACAAATATCTGAAGGGCTGTCACAGAGCAGAGGGATCAGCATTGTTCTCATTGGCACATGGAAGGTCTAGAAACAATGGAATTAAGCTGCAAGGGAGGAGATTTAGATATTAGAAAAAAACTTTCTAATGGTAAGGGTGATAAACCGGCGAAACAGTTTGCTACAGGAGGTGGTGAGCTTGCCTTCACTGGAGGTCTTCAAACAGACTGGACTGTCATCTTTCTGGGATGGTTTAATGGATCCTGCATTGAGCAGAGGGTTGGACCCGATGACCTTGGAGGTCCCCTTCCAACTTTGTGACTCTATGATTCCATTTTTAGTTTTTAAAGTGCTTCAGGAGTATTCTTTCAAAAACTCAAGGCATCCTACAAAGGTATCCTCAATTTTGTCCTCACAACATCTTGCAAAGTAAGCTATTGTGTCCAGACGTGGGCTTCATATAATTTAACAAAAATCTGAGCAATGCGTGCATATGCCTTGCACGCATGCACGCTATATTAAAAAACACGGCAATTTGCTTATACATGTCATTCGCACATGCATGTGGCATCAAAAAATACAAAAATTCACTCACACACTGCATCCATGCCAGTGATGGCCTGCTACCAGAATAGTAAGGTGCTATGTTCCGGTATCAATTTTCAGGATGCATGAGCAGCTGCACACCCCTGATGCATGCACCCCTGCCCCCCACGCGAGATTAGGCTTTTGCAGATGTGCAGCAAGTAAAATTTTGTGTGACAACGCTCGCACGAATGAGATTTCAACAATTTTTGCTGTGGGTTTTGCCTCCCAAGGACAATTTTATCTGTCCGTACATTACCCTGGGGGGGGGGAAATCAATGACCCCTTCAGAGAGGGTCCTCAACTTGGGAGTCCTCTTCGATCCACAGCTGACTTTAGAAAACTATCTTTAGGCTGTGGTGAGGGGGGCATTTGCCCAGGTTCGCCTGGTGCACCAGTTGCGGCCCTATTTGGATAGGGAGTCCTTGCTCACGGTCACTTATGCCCTAATCATCACGAGGTTCGACTGCTGCAATGCTCTGTACATGGGGTTACCTCTGAAGAGTGTTCAGAAACTTCAAATCATGCAGAATGCAGCCACGCGAGCAGTCATGGATCTTCCTAGATATTCCCATGTCTCTCCATCATTCCGCGGACTGTACTGGTTGCCGATTGGTTTCCGGACACTATTCAAAGTGTTGGTGATGACGCTACAAAGCCCTACATGGCATCGGACCAGATTACGTATGGGACCGTCTTCTCCCACATAAATCCCCGAGGCTGGTTAGGTCCCACACAGTTGGCCTTCTCCAGGTCCCACCAACCAAACAATGTCATTTGGCGTGGCCTAGGGAAAGAACCTTCCCTGTGGGGGCGCCAGCCCTCTGCAATCAGCTCCCCCCAGAGATTCGTACTGCCCCCCACCCTCCTCGCCTTCCACAAAAGCATCAAGACCCATCTATGTCACCAGGCTTGGGGCAATTAGACCTTGCCCCTCTGACCAATAAATGTAATGTATGGTGTGATTGGGACTGTATGATTGCGTGTTACACTAGGGTTT